>NW_014560138.1:320667-325958 GCF_001313825.1 Dinoponera quadriceps
CCCCCTCGTGGACGATCGCCGTCGACGCACAACGACGGCGGATAAACGCCCACGCTAAGACGCCGGCGAAAACTCGGCTCGGTTACGGTGATCATACCGCGGGCGTCGTGTGTACACACGTCGCCGGACAGCTTACCTCTTGGATCTTGTAGCTGGTGCGGACAGTCTTGCGCCTGGTGGTGGTGACCTCGTAGGTCTCCTCGACGGTGGGCGCCTCATCGTCGTCGTGACCTCCGCTGTTCACCACGCCGTCGTCGCTCGTCCTCACCAACGCGTCCGTCTCGTCCATCTTGGCGTTATCCGCGCGATATCCGCTCCCAAAGGATCGTCGGTTCGCAAAATCGACGGAGATGAATTTTTAGCTAGTCTCTCCCTCTCTCTCTCTCTCTCCCTCTGATCGGCTGAGAAGCGAAGATCTCGCTCGCTGGCGAGGAAACACCACCGATGCGGCCGTCCGATTTCGGTGCGCGAGCGCGCGCTTCGGAAAACTTTTACTGCCGCGTGAGACGGAACTATTCCGGGCGTGCAAGTTCCGCGGAGAGGCTGGCGGTACTAAAGCACCGCGCGCGCCGCGGAAACCCGCGACGAACGGGAACCCGCGCGCGCCTTTCCACGGCGAAAATAGAACCTCGTGTTCCTTCTCCCGCAGGAACCACGAGACGCCGCGAGAATCTCGCGTGACTCGGGCTATCGGCGAACTACGATCTTCGCCGTCAGATCGCCGATAAACCGTCCGAGCGGCGTCTGCGGTGCGCGAGAGATCGAACGACCGCCGGGGAATAATGCGGATTTGGGCGCAAGAAGGACTGTCCAGCGGACGGACCTTCGAGAATAGAATTGATAGAAAATGAGAGGATACGGAGATACGAGGATACACAATTATACGGAACTGTGGATTCAGATACCTTTCGACGGCTCGAACAATGAGAACTATCAATTACTACGTTTACATGTCAACGTTAATTCGGCTTTACAACAACCGTAGTTAGTGAATTCTTGCGTATCCGATTGGTGTATTCTTTTACATCTAAAAATATACTCCAGTTAAACGCAAGAGCCCACTAATTGCGGCTGTTAGTAAACCGGATTAACATTGCGGTGTAACAGGACTCGACGAAGATTAACGCGCGCAATCGCAGCTCACTCGGGCGTGTTTCATAAAATCGGCAACACGGTAAGTCGTAAAACGCATCGTATGCACTCGTCATACATCTCCACGAATGCGTTTGCGTAATAAAATCTATTTATTTAATAAAATACAAATCTCTGAAAATCCGTCAACACGCAATATAATAAAAAGTTAGATCACATGTCACATCAATTTTACAGCTGCTTATTGATTACTTGAGTAGAAGGTAAGTTTTCAAAATATCTCACATATCTGCTGAATCTATCGCAAATGTTGTTAATCAAGATAATGACCGAAGCAAGGAACTAAGAGCTTTTCCGAAATTAAAAATATATTAATTTCAAAATCTCTAAAATTTTCAAAAATAAAACTATAAAAAATAAAGTAATACTTTTTACACATGTATATATGCGCTTATTACTGTTAACAAGATGATAAAGAAACAAAAAAGAAAATATTTTATTAATTAAAGAAAATTACTAAGTTAAAAAAGTACGCGTTTACATATCACGTTTCTGTATTTTTGGTAAGATGAATCTATTGCCGTACAAAGCATGCACCCGTTTTAAAGTTTCGACAACATCACCCATCTCCTTGCAGGCAACCGGCACGCGCTTGTACATCACTCGTATCATCATTAACAAATCTTCGATGATATAAGGCTTATCCATAACATCGCCCTTCCTCGCCAGATCAACGTATATATTAAATTTCCTCAGTGCGTTCTTTATCACTTTCTTGTCTTTTGTTGTCTTGGCTAGAGTCTACAAAACAAAATGTTAATGGTCGAAACGCAGCTATTGTTTAATTACGTATCGATCACTTGTAACGACTTACCTCATAGGATTCAAATTCGAACAACATGGGCCAATTTTCCTGGCAAGGTATACACTTGCAGGTGAAGAAATAACTCTTAAGTAGACTTTCTTGCCTTTCTATTTTCGGCATTAAAGCATAGAGATATCCGTAATTATCAAGAAGCTGTAAAAGTACCTTTAAGTTAATTATGATGAAAAATAATGGTTATATTGTAATACGTGATTATTTAGTACCTGCTCGCCGCTACGAATAGGATACAAAGCGTACAAAATGATATGCTCAGGTCTAGCAGATCTGATTATGTTCGGACTACAGCTGTGATTAAATAGACTACAAAAAGGCATTGCAGCCATACCACGTTCTATCATATTTAAATTTTGCTCTTCACAGAACTACAAATATCAGATTTAATTATAAATATTATATGTAAAATTATATAATTATAAATAAATATCAAACAATTTGGTAAATGGAATTACAAAGGGAACGATAAGAAAATTAAACGAGAGATCACTGTGGATAGATTCGCGAAAAACTGGATAAAAGGATTAAAATTGGATAAATATCGCAGACACTGGAATGTAAGTACATATTAAAATAATTAGTCGATAACATACATACACTGTGGACATTGGTCGGGATTATTTGCTGATGTCTCAAAATGAGACCACCAATGAACGTGACGTCGTCGTTTTTCGCCAGAATTTTTAAATTGTTGGATAATTGAATGCCGAAAAATTGGGTAGACTTTGCTAGATGATACAAAATGTAACAAGTATCCACGGATCTCTGGAAAAGATCAGGGAACGGTCTTTCTTCGGTGCTTCTTTCCAGACTGTACAGACTGATGTACTTATCGCTATAAAATTTCCCGTCTGAGGAGAAACCCATAGTTCTTGGATCTGAAACAATATTACTGTGAATAGCGTAATTTGCTGCTGTACAATGATAAAGGGTATGAATTTTACGTACCATCAGATTCATCAATTTTTTTCAACATTGTTCTCAATCGTTTTATATTACCAGCCTCTTTCACAGCAAGCACAGCAAGTCTCAAACTGAGAAAGTCACTATCACAGAAGCCACAAAGGACCATAATAGTGAAGATATCACATTCCACGTCATGATACTTCCTCCATTCGATGTCCCTGCACTGTTCTGAGCAATATAAGGTATAAGTGCAATTTTTGCAGGGTATAGTAGCCCAACATACTTTCAAGCAATTTGAACAGTGTGTCAGTCTCTTCTGTTGTGTCAACAGCAACGAGTAGGGCTTTTCTACGACAAGTACTTCACCTGCATCAATGTTACGAGCAGCGACAACATGTCTACCAAATTGCTTGTCATATTTCAAGACTACAGCATCTGATGCGCAAGGAATCTCATTATTACAGGACTTGATAACAGGCAGAGGAAATTCACTTTCTGATTCTTCTGATCTAATAGGACTGCTCTGAATATTTCCCTGCTCGATCTTCCTGCGCAATCCATCCAGTTTGGCTTGTATTTTTAGTTTATTGGGATTCATGGTCATCTCACTTATCCAATGCTCTGTCTCCTTAATCATATCTTCCGCAATTGGTTTGCCCAATGCGATTAGACATTGCATTTTGCGTATGAAGAGTTTCCCTTTCAGATCATCGGGATAATTTAAGGCCAATGCTCTGTCGATATCCTGAATGCATTCTAAGTATAAACCCAATACATATAAAACAGCAGACCTATTGCCATATGCGAGAGCAAGTTCCAAGGATAGATAAGGTGCCATGGATATGCTCTTTGTATACAAATTCAAAGCTATAACGCATGAAACATCATTTGAATTACAAGTGACATAAATATTATTTCCTTCTTCTCGCAGTTGCTCAGAATCTTTGGCATTCTTTGTCTTATTAATTGCATCCGGTATCAAACCATTCTCCCACATAATATTAAGAGTATATATCACACGCTCCTGATCAGTCTTGAGTTTTTGAAAGCTGTCCATAACATCAAAATATTTGTCTGCCTTCAAAAGTGCGAACACTAACTTATCCCTATGATATGCCATTTTATCTCTTCAAGATATATTGCCAATACTTGTAAGCAGATCTAGAAATAAAAAAAGAAGCATTTCTCTTAAAAAGGTAAATTACACAGCACATCACGTTGCAAAATGTTGTAATTTGTAAGTTAATATCGTTTCAAGTATCCCAAATAGATGAGAGAGATAGGACTAAATGAAATACCTTCACCACAATTAAATACCTTCAACATTAAATGAAATACCTTCATCACATAAATATCTTTTCCTTTTTCAATATTTCTATGGATTTCCTACTATAATGTGAATATACATACAATGTATAAACTATTCGCAACAGGTCTCCACACCAGTATGCCGGGTATCATAAACGTAAATAAGTAAACGCGTGACTTCTACGTGACTCTCTCTCTTTTTTCAAAGTTAACAAAGAGTTGAACAATCGAATTGTTAAGATCAAACGAAAACTTGTGTCTTCTCATCTCTGCGGCACTTCCTATTTCACCGATACAACCAGGCATTTATTTCTCGGAATGAAAGGCTCACCAGGTCGAATTACTAATGAAAAATCGGATTACTTCACTTCCTTCGCTACTGTCTATCTTCCGAGAGTTCCTATGCTGTAAAAACTACGCCGGGACATTCTTGGACAGTTTAGTGAAGAACACCCGAAAAACTAGTGATTATTTTCACCGATTTGGTGATTTGGTAGCACTTGAATACTTGTGACGCGGCAAAATTTATTTAAAAGGCTCAAGTTTGAATTCAATTCAAAAACATAATTTCACACGCTATATGTGTTAACTAAAACAGCATTAAAATATTATTTGATATAAATATTATTCACTTATTCGGTTATAAATTTAACACATGTTATATTAATTAAAATAACAATAAAATTATTTGACAAACACGGAAAGAATTTGAGAAATTTACGTTTAAGAAGGACAAAGAGCTTTTGTTATTCGAAGATATTTTTCAAGACGTATAAGTTTAAAATGTATTAACACGTCGTTACCTTGAACAAATTTATTTTTGCATCCTACCTTCCTGCTTCAGCTCCTTTATCGGTAGTGTCTCTCAATCGTGACACTTTCCGCACTCGCAATTATATTTCCAAGATTTGCAATCAAGTGTACGTGTCTGTGAATTATTACGTGAAATGAAACGAATATTCTTGAAGACTTCTAACATTGTGAGCAGCTTAACAGATAACGATGACGACAAAAAGAAGCGAAAAAATTCTTGCTCAGAATTCTTGTAAAATACGTTTAAGTAAAAAAAAATACCTTTATAAAATGACACTTGTGGTAAATTAAA
>NW_014560139.1:0-413 GCF_001313825.1 Dinoponera quadriceps
TGGACTTAGTCGCATGAACGAGAGTGAAACGGTGCCCGCATTCGAAAGGTAACACCACTCTATTGATTTTAGTCTCAGGAGCGAGCGTGTGGTGCGGCGCCCGCAGTCAAAAATCAACACGCCGCGATGGGAGTTAGTCGCAGGAGCGAGCGAGAAGCGGTGCCCGGAGTAGAAAAGCAACACTCCAGGATTGGATTTAGTCGCAGGAGCAATGGTGAAACGGTGCCCGCAGTCGAAAAGCAACACGCCGCTATTGGAATTAGTTGCAGGAGCGAGCGTGAATTGGTGACCGCAGTCGAAAAGCAACACGCCGCGATTGGTCTTAGCCCCATGAACGAGAGGGTGGTGCGGCGACCGCAGTCGAAAAGCAACACGCCGCAATTGGCCTTACTCGCAGGAGTGAGCGTGGAGCG
>NW_014560140.1:0-377 GCF_001313825.1 Dinoponera quadriceps
CAGATTACTCGACGCATTGCGTAGAGCCGGCAACAATGCGCATGACAACAAAATCTTACCGATAATCGAGGAGCTCCGTGAAGCTGGATTTATTGTCAATTAGACGACTCGTAAGGATACACACATACACATATGTCGGAATATCGGTGAATAAATTCGGCGCTTCTCTGGAAAAACACGATAATAGCAACAGTGAAAGTGAAATTCGCGGCAAATTATATTCTCTGCGATCATACGTTCGTGATATTACGCTCAATTTAGACGCGGATTTTCATTATAACGCGAAGAAGAAAAAAATACAAAATTTAGCCAATCCAGAAGTCGATACTGACGCAATTAATAAACATTATATTGACAACGCATTACATGCCATAAGG
>NW_014560141.1:0-1510 GCF_001313825.1 Dinoponera quadriceps
TGCCAGAACAATTACCGGGCAGCAGCACGGTGGTACGCTAAACGATTTCCTTTAAGGCGTCATCTCAGTCATGTGACGATATGTGCGTTAACTATTAGAGCTCGTGGTGGACACCTTAACCGTCAGCGCAGACGTCACGAATACGATGAAAATAATGCTCGCGTTTTGACATTCTTAGCAGCTGTACATCTTGATCGTCAAATCAGCAGTCGCACAATTGAAAGGGAAATCTGTATTCCACGAAGTACTGCTTTAAGAATTCTTAGAAATTTAAGATACCATGCATATCACATAACTTTGGTTCAAGAATTAAGGTCACACCATATTCAAATGCGAATTGAATTTTGCCACTGGGCTTTAGCAAGGATACAACAAGATCCTGACTTTTTTAGGTATGTGCTTTTTTCTGATGAGGCTAAATTTTACAGTGATGGACAACTTAATAGGCATAATTGCCACTACTGGTCAGATGAAAATCCGCACTGGTACAGAACTGTAGATCATCAGAATAGATGGAGCCTTATGGTGTGGTGTGGCATAATAAATGGCTACTTAATTGGACCTTATTTTTTCGAGGGTAATGTTAATAGAAATAGTTATTTTGAATTGCTTTGAGATCGATTGCCAGGGCTGTTGGAAAATGTTGATTTAGCAACCAGAATAATAATGTGGTGGCAATAAGATGGTGCAGGACCTCACTTTGCACTAATTGTTCGTCAGTTTTTAAATAACCATTTTAATGCAAGATAGATCGGACGAGGAGGTCCAATTAACTAGCCACCTCGCTCACCAGATTTAACTTCTCCTGATTTTTATTTATGGGGTTACATTAAAAATGCAGTATTTTCACAACAGCCCACAACTAGAGCAGACATGGAAAACCGTATTCGTCAAGCTTGTGAAGCGATTCCAAGAGAAACTTTATTAAGAACTGTGCCAAATTTTCATAGACGATTTGTGCCTTGAAGCTAATGGTGGTAATTTTGAACACTTACTTCGTGGTTAACAGTTATAAAGATAACAAAAAGTGAATGACAAGGGGACTCACGTTAAACAAGCACCCTATTGTGAGTGGCAAGGGGACTCACGCTAAACAAGCACCCCATCGTGAGTGGCAAGGGGACTCACGCTAAACAAGCACCCTATCGTGTGTGGCAAGAGGACTCACGCTAAACAAGCACCCCATCGACTATTTGACCGTGAAATGACCTTTGACCCTTAGCATGACGCATATGGCTGAAAAATATACTTTACCTTAAAAAACCTTAAAAATGCTGTTATTTTGACGTTTTGACCTTGAAATGACCTTGAAATGATATTTGACCCCTATTAAAATTTATATGGTTGAACGCAAAATTTCAAGCACTATCAGAATCTGGAGTAAAAAATAGAGATTCATATTTTAAAAAATAAAGTTGACCTTGAAATAACTTTGAAAATCGACTTCAAGGTCAAATTCAGGGTCATCATTCAATTTCCCCCCGAAAATAGGAAACTTTTGTCCCGAAGC
>NW_014560142.1:0-494 GCF_001313825.1 Dinoponera quadriceps
GAGTGGTGTCAGGTTCCCCATGGTGAGTTTATTTTTATGCGATTAATAATAATAATATAGTTCTGAATTACATATTAATAATAAAAATTGTTTTTAGAAGCTGAGGTCCTCCAGTACGTAATCAACGGACGACTACCGTGGTGAAAAGAAAAGAAATACGGGAAAAGTTGAAAAAAAGGAAAAAGGAAGAGGGAAAGAAGAAAAAAACAAAAGAGGGATGCGGCAGTTACGGGAGCACCATGAGGTAACAATAGAATATATATTAAATAAATAAATAAATAAATGTATATACATATTTATTTATTTGTTTATTTATTTTTACGTATTCTTTATTTCTTATTACGTATTGAAGGGGGATTAGAATCTTTTTCAGCGCAGAAGCGTGCAAGATAAACTTAGCCAAGGAATTAACTAAGGAATGCATGTAATATAATAATTTAATTATTACCACATCTCCTATGCATATCTCCTATAATAAATAAATCATTAATTCA
>NW_014560143.1:0-2204 GCF_001313825.1 Dinoponera quadriceps
ACTATGTCCTTCGCATTCTGGAGAAAGCGAAGAGGTTCGATAAAATTTATATTTATAATCGCACCAGTTAATACGCGGCTATTGAAAGCAGTGTCTATTTCACGCCACAAGAGTCCTGCGTTTGAATGTCCGGCCCCTGTATGTACAAAACGCGCACGCAATGAATGTTTTAGTCCTTCGAGTCGCGCAATTCGAGCGATCAACAATTGTTGAACACCGATCGATAATCTCGATCGTTCCGCTCGACTATGTCTTTCCAAGGACTCGAGGCATTCATCACACCGTTCCTCCCAAACGTTGTATTCGTCTCGCGAACTCAATCGAGCGGATTGATTTCTTCCATTTTTTCATTAAAACACTGTCAAAATTATCTTTCAGGTTTTTATAGCCGATTAAAGCAAATAGTCTTCACATGTGTGTGTGTATAAGCTTGTATGCATACAAGACACAAATTGCACCGAAGTATTTGAAAGAGTGATCCATTGCAATTCGCGCAAAATTTTCCGTTTATCGTATCTTGTCTTTCAATCAGATGCTTTCGAACGGCATACATGTGTGTGAATATGCCTGTCAGTCGCACCATACGTGAAGCACAGAATGCTGCACGGCCGCTGCCTCCTGTAGTGTAGAAAAAATAGATGCAACATATTTTTGTTTATCCACTCAGCCCATTGATTTCCGCATTACACATCGTTTTAACCTCGTTTTCCCTAAAGTCATCACTACAGTCACTGAGAACATCACTATCGTCTGTAAGAATATGGCCATCATCGGATGTATCGGATAAATCCATTATTGCTTCAAAATCATTGTCCGCTTCAACATCATTGTCTATTTCAACATCATTGTCCACATTATTGTCCACATCAACATCATTGTTCACTTCCATTTTTTAGAATCTTCTAAAAAAAAATTTCTAAAATCTTCTAAAATCTTCTAAAAGACTTCTCACACAACTTTTCTCATTATTTAACTCTTTTTTTACCGATCACTGCACAATGCCTTCGCTTGAACAACCTACTATGATTATTCGCTTTTTAATATACCGACATTGACTGGCACAAACTGACTGGCACAAACTGGCTGTGCGTTGCTGCCTTATATTTCCTCTTTTAATGTGAAAAAATAGGTGGAGTGATAGACTCTGAGGATATCGCCGACCCATTCGGGAAAAAACTTACAATGTGCTCTGATGACGAATCCAAGTATCTCCATAAGCGCTTAGCGAAGGTTTGCGACAAAAAAGTTTTTCGATAAGAAAGGTTTTCGACAGCAGTTTCGATAAAAAAGGTTATACCAGCCTTCTTCGTAACAAACCTATGCATACATCCTCTGATAACGAATCCATTAGCGCTTAGCGAAGGTTTCCGACAGCAGTTGCGATAAAAAAAGTTTTCGGCAACAGTTTCAATAAAAAAGGTTTTACCAGCCTTCTTCGTAACAAACCTATGCATACATCCTTTTATAACGAATCCCTTAGCGCTTAACGTGTACGCAACATGTAGCAACGTGTCGAAAAAATAATAACCTTTAAAAATTGATTTTTTCAAATAAATATAAATATCGTGTGTCCTTATGCCGCATATCATTTTTTTGTCTTCTACGCTATGATGATTGGTGCTATCTCAGTAATATGTGAGTGCTTACTTGATCGGCTACGACGCCGTGTTAGAGATTTATTATTATTAAGTTTTCTAGAAAAATCTATCGGTATGTGCGTTGCAAAGGTTGACATCCGTGAAGAATAAAAAAGGGAGGGGAAAATAAACTTGGTGGGGAACTCTCTATATATTTTTCGAGGAGCTCCCGCATTCTATCAGCTGCTTCGTGACGACAAGACTCGACGGTAGTTCTTTACATATAGTTCAAGATGTATACCATTGGTGCGGAAGTTAAGACCAAACGTGCAAATTATTACTTGCCTATTGAACAGGCTTCACAATGCAAGAAAATAAAGTGTGAAAGGTTAGTATTATTCCCAATTTATATGCAATATAATCTCTCTCTTTCTGAGATTAGAATATTTAACAAAAAGAACTTCTCTTAAATTTTTCTTTACAACGTTTCTATTGAAAAACCATATATTTTTGCTCGTATCTTAGGGAGGAGATACATGCTAACAACTACATCATATAAATACTTAGAAATTGGAATCAGTGTAGGACCTGCATCCTACGTGGAACTTGTTCTTGGCGATAATCGAG
>NW_014560144.1:0-624 GCF_001313825.1 Dinoponera quadriceps
TATTACGATCAAACTTTCATAGGTATTTTCGTTGTATCGTTTTAATCGACCATATGTGCTTTTTATATGCAATATACAGTCGATTGTTTATGATTAATATTACATCAAGATCTCGTAGGGCACACCGATCGTGATTGATATATTTTGTTGTTGTTATTGTTGTTGTTGCAACAGTTGTAGTGGTAGGCGGTGTTGTAGTTGTAGAACCATGGTAATTAGCACCGTATAGATATCGAATATGAAGAATATCATCCCAGCTCAGTCTAATGGGAAACTTTATTTCACCGTGCGCCATCGCAAACATAATCGAATCCTGGTGTTCGCTGTGATGCAAACCTAATGTGNAACCTAATGTGTGGCCGATTTCATGCGCGATCACATATAACAGGCTGTGCGTGCGTGGAGGATTTCTACTAATATGAACATGCCACGATTCCGTTCTATCTACGTGCACCTCCGTGACGTAATTTTTATCTTCGTTGGGAAAGGATGCGTGAGCGAGTACACCACCGGGGCTGTCTAAAGGACTCGGGCACATATTAGTAATTTTCTTGTCGATATTCGTGTGAAAGCCATGGCGATACGATAACAGTATGTCGAGATTGTGAGATACGCCTTTAAAAG
>NW_014560145.1:0-237 GCF_001313825.1 Dinoponera quadriceps
TTTGTTAATTTTAGTTATTCTTGATGAAATGTCTGGAGTTTTGGTGGAAAATTTGGAGGCTTGGAATTCTGCACATCTGGAATTCTGGACATCTTTGAGAAGGCTGCCTTCTCCACGGTTTTTGACCGTGGTTTTCCCGTGGGGCATTGGGCAAATGCCAAGGCAGGGACTTGGGGTGTTTTCGCAAGAAAACGTTGGGTCCAAGGATGATACCCCCTCCTTGTCCGAAGATCAAGA
>NW_014560146.1:0-618 GCF_001313825.1 Dinoponera quadriceps
ACATGCGGAGACATTTAATCATTGAAACAATAGATGCAGAGTATGAGGATATCACATCTTTACAAGAACTTGATTCAAGTAATACATACCGATGCGAGAAACATTGAAAACACTGCGCGTTGCAAAATGTATTTAAAATTTTCAACTGGTGGTCGAAATGCTCTTGATAATAAACTATTTTATATCCTCAAAGATTTTTTTAACTTAATATCCTCCCCCTTACCTTTCCCCATTTAGATATAAGTAAACACGATATAGGGGCGAGTGCCCTGGAGAGGGTGGGTGAACTTGGGTCATCGCGAACGGGCCGCTGGAGGGGATACAGATCGGACCGCTGCGGGGGAGGGTGGGTGGATGCGGACCTTCGCGCGCGCGCGACTACCGCGGGTCGTCGCGAACAGCGGGAGGGGGTGCGCGAGGGTATACCGACTGTCGGAGGAGGAGGGGGGTACCGACTGCTGAAGGGGACCCTATTTGGTCGGTAAAAAAAAAACAGCGCCTACCGACCGCTGCTATTCGGTCGGTAAAAAAATAAAAACAGCGCCAACTGCGCCAACTGGTCTTTGCTACTCGGCCGGTAAAACAGATCCAACTGCGCCAACTGGATTTGCTACTCGG
>NW_014560147.1:0-1340 GCF_001313825.1 Dinoponera quadriceps
TCCTAACAACCTTTTGGGGAACCATTAGAGCCCTCAGGCCCCGTTGGTAGATTAGTGCAGAGGGTAAGAGTCGTAAAAAAGGGACAAAAGGAAGCCTGCCGCGGCAGGTAGAAAATGCGCTCGTCGCCCGCTCTGAACGCTTCGACACTACAGCGGATTGGACAGGGAAAAAATTTTTTTTCACTATTCTACCAATTGAATAATGTTTTTAGTACCCTAAAGTGTACTTNAAATTTTTTTTCACTATTCTACCAATTGAATAATGTTTTTAGTACCCTAAAGTGTACTTTAAGCAAAAAAAAAATTCGATTTTTTGAAAATCCTAGACTGGCCTAACTCCTTAATGTTATAAGAATGACGAGAAAAAGAATTGAACACTGTCATACACGATTTGTCTAAAAAGCTCCAAGACTGATCTTATGAAAAATCAGAAAATCAAGATATTGTACCATACCAATGGTCTTGAGACGGTTTGAAATCGCTTGTTGAGTCACTCCCAAGTTTTCTGCGAGCTGCTCTTGAGTTTGGCATGAGTCTTGGTCCAATAATGCCTCTAACTCAGCGTCTTCAAACTTTACTGGCCTTCCTTCGCGTTCTTTATCTTCCACGTCAAACTCACCGTTTTTAAATTTTTGAAACCACTCACGACAACTTCTCTCACTTAAAGCAGCATCACCGTAAACTTCTACAAGCGATCGATGCGCCTCAGCTGCAGATTTCTTTAAATGAAAGAAATAAATCAAAACTTCCCGCAAATGACGCTTATTCGGTACAAAACTCGACATTTTCGAACGAAAAAAATGTATACTGCCAATGCAAAGTCAATAGTATTTTAAGGTTATGTTGTTGCCAGGTGTCCAAACTTTCTATATGATGTTTTACATCTGACGATTTCAAAGTAATCTTGTCGGTGGAGCCATCTTTTGAAAACGGCGGAAACTTATTTGTATTACTAATATATAAAATTCCATTAATTACAATGTTCAACATAGTCTCCTCCAATGTCAATGCAAAGTTGCGAACGTTGTTTCAACTGTTGAAAACTGTCATAGTTGTTACGTCCACGATAGATAACTATATAGGGAAATTTGAAAGTAGTAAAATCAGTGACTTACGTGGACGGTCAACAGAGTGATGACTCCGCTTTTAGGTCATTCTGCTTTTCACCGAGTTTACCCTGGATCTCCGGAGTCTGGCAAAACGATCGTTGAATCTGGTGAGAAATCAGAGCCGCTCGTTCTCCTGGCTCGGTCTCGGATGTTCCGGCGCTGCGCGGGATGATGTGGTCCGCGATTCCAATTTCGATTTCGCAACTTTCGAGAAATAAAAGCCGACCGCAC
>NW_014560148.1:0-607 GCF_001313825.1 Dinoponera quadriceps
CCAATAATTAACCGAATCGTTCGGGTACGCAAGTGTGCGTAATTCTTCTATATCCCGAACTTCTCTAACGTTTCATTCACAATATCCAATTTCTTTAGACAATCCTTGAATCTCTGGAAGAAACATGTCGCTGATGTGAGATGAGACTTTATTAGAAAGGACATTATATATTAAACAGAATTCACGCGTTAATATTTCCAATTACATTATTTAGGACTTATGCATTAAAAAATTCGAATATTTTTTTCAGTTTGCAAAATCATTCCAAATTATATACAGAAAGAGTAATTATTGCCATCCTGAATACCTTCGAAACATCAGAGTAGGGGGAAATTGATCTAACAGATATCTTCTGTATATGCNCTTTCATCATCATTTAGTTATTAACAAAATATTTATATTTTTCGAAGATATTTAAAATGGTAGTAGTTATTGTACGTCATTTTCTATATACCTTGTGATAATATACATTAAACACGATAAACATCGACGCGATAACTATATAAACGTAAATGATCGGGGGGATGATGCCATCACCAAATGTTTCGATGAACGTTTTCACTTTTATGACGACATAAAAATACAACAACCATGATACCAGAATGTA
>NW_014560149.1:0-301 GCF_001313825.1 Dinoponera quadriceps
AAAAAACGCTTGTTTTCATTAAAAATCCCGGGACTTTTCAGCCCATGTATTAGGTGTATAACTTTGCTCTCGCCGTTTTTTTCTTAATTTGAGGCTTTATTGTAAAAAAATGGAGATAAAATTATGTCTCAAAGTATTGCCCATCACTGTCCACTACTTTCTTCCATCTTTTGGGTAATGCACGAATCCCGCGTCGAAAAAACTGGTCATCTTTTGAGGTAATCCACGAATCTATCCATTTTCCAACTTCTTCATAAGACTGGAAGTGTTGGTCAGCCAGGCCGTGTGCCATTGATCGGAA
>NW_014560149.1:421-980 GCF_001313825.1 Dinoponera quadriceps
CTTTCTTGTGTCTCTCGGCGTAGTGCGGCCGCTTGTCTTTCAATGCTCGGCTCAAACGCATCAATTGAGTTCAATACCGATCACCTGTGATTATTTCAGTTGGTTTTAATAGCTCGTAATACACTACGCCGAGTTGATCCCATCAAATACAGAGCATTACCTTGGAGCCATGAATGTTTGGTTTGGCCATCGATGTGGAAGCAGGGCCAGGAACTCACCATGATTTTTTGCGCTTGGGGTTATTGTAATGTACCCATTTTTCATCTCCAGTCACAATGCGATGCAGAAATCCTTNCTTTCAATGCTCGGCTCAAACGCATCAATTGAGTTCAATACCGATCACCTGTGATTATTTCAGTTGGTTTTAATAGCTCGTAATACACTACGCCGAGTTGATCCCATCAAATACAGAGCATTACCTTGGAGCCATGAATGTTTGGTTTGGCCATCGATGTGGAAGCAGGGCCAGGAACTCACCATGATTTTTTGCGCTTGGGGTTATTGTAATGTACCCATTTTTCATCTCCAGTCACAATGCGATGCAGAAATCCTTTTCGTC
>NW_014560150.1:0-629 GCF_001313825.1 Dinoponera quadriceps
TTTCGTACAGGTTATTGCTATAGTTAATGTAATTTCTACTGTTGGATGTATTAGACCGCAAGCATAATTGCAAACGTGCAAAAATTCCTTGAGACTCTCTTCACTTGAGTAATCGAAAGTCGGTATTAAGTCTCTTGCCTCCTTTATCCACTGTCTGTCGGTTTCGGTTATGAATAAATTCAATGCGAGACTATTTGAGAAGGGGTCATGTATATTTTTATGTTCTATCTTTGTTCCAGTGCCTTGTCGCAGTGGATCTATGTAGATTGGTGGATCTTTCTGCGTTATTTTGTTGCAGTATGTTAACTTTATCGTTCAGTGCTATCGTTCGTATGATGCGCGACGGTGGTTCGCAATCTACTGATTTCCACATTTGCATGGGGCCGTCAATATACGGTACATCTTGTTCTGTACGCCTGTCCATTTTTAAGTTATTAAGTAATTTGTTTGAGTGGAAAACGCTCTCGTCGTACGAAATTAAAGAAAATTCTTCTCTGCCTGACAGTAATGGTACTGTTATTCGGCAAGTTTCTTTATATTCTAACGCGTAAAGTTGCAGCTGGTAATACAGCTGATATCAATTTCATTAAACGAAATTTCGTGATCATTTACGATGTGTATCGGGGGTT
>NW_014560151.1:0-1971 GCF_001313825.1 Dinoponera quadriceps
CCTAATAGCTCAATTAAAATGTATGTGCGATATCATTACATGTGAAAAGCTTCAGAAATAACATAATTGGAAAATCATTTTCATGTAAAATGTTCCAGAAACATTCCTTGTAATATTTTAAATGACTTATTGCAGAATTTTTTTTAAAACGTTACATATGAAATGTGAAGTTAAAAATAATTTTGAAAAATTTCTTAAAGCTTTCTGCGTTATTCAGTGCTATATGAAAAATAATGCGAATAAGTTTAATAATTTTATAATAATATTGTGGTCTAATTTATTTGTTATGTCCTAGAACATAAAGATCGTATTCGCAAACGCGAGTCCCAAACGTACCTGTTGGCCGACAATGTAGGTCAGGGACCGGAAGTGTCATTTTACTCTGATGCGGAGGTACGCAGGATGGTGCTAATCTAGGTCAATGTATTTTAACCTTTTACCTGGGTTGGGGCCGCGAGCGAAATNAGGCCGCGAGCGAAATAACTGGGGAAAGTATAATAGATGCACGAAGGTTTTCGAGTAAAATGAAATATAAGTTGATTAACAAACTCGCAGTTTATTGTATTAACAACGTAAGTATCAAAAAATTATCAACGAATAATAAATTTATCTCGGAATATACATATTGTTGGTACAATTTTATCACGTAAGTGTACGTGCATGTGTGTGTGGATGTATGTCAAATTTTATGGGGAAGATAAGGAGTTAGGGATAGGAGAGTTTGATGAAGAAATATCAGACGAACTAGATGGTGCAGAGGACAAATCTGGGGTGCAGAGTCTGAGTGACTTGGAGTGAAAAGCAGGACGAAGGTTCCACGGTGGTTCGGAGGAAGTAGGAGATGTCTCCACGGAGACAGTGGGGGTGTGCAATAAGAAAAATTTAGAACAGAATTTATGGGATTTCTTGTGAAAACAGAAGAGGCAGGATCAGATGTGTAAGAAAAGGTTAACACGTTGAGCGCCTCGCTTATTTCTAAGGCAATCCCGTTCAGGCCACTCACGCCGCTTAGAAGCGCTGGTATTGCCACCGATGGCTGACGTGGTTTAAACGGAAAGTCTAGTGTCAGCCACCGATGGCTGACGTGGCGCTCAACGTGTTAAGGGAGAACGATGGTTTAGAGACATAGGATTCTCCGCTGAAAACAAGAGTCCTGAAGTACATCTAGCTTGTTCCGCTAGAGATTCAAAATAGTTTTCAATTATATCCCTAAACGCCAGTGCAAAGTCCTGACGCCTGTCTTTTTCACGCAGGGTTTTCACTAAGATAGCAAAGGAGAGTTAGCAAGAGGAAAGACGGAAAGATAAGAAAGATCAGGTGGAGTAAATATTGATTGAAATAAGTACTTACACGTTTGGTTGAGGTGGTGAAGATTACATGAGGTTCTGTTGAAAGAGCAGATTTGAATAGTGGCTGACGTCTCTTAGTTAGCTCGAACTTCAAACATGGACAAATAATTAAATGATCCGGGGTTTTTGTTTCGAGACTTTGTTTATTCGCGACAACTAGGCAAAAGTCAAGCGTAACAATGACTGTGTCTAGCCGAATAATACATTGATAAAACTACGACAAGCAGACTGGTAAGAAAGGCAATGCTATGAATTGTTATGGGCTGCTAAGAACTGCTAAATCTGTCAAAAAATTGCCAGGTACTGCCGAGAGATTACTAGGTACTGCGCGAGGCGGCAAGAGAGTCGGGTTTCTATGCGGAGAATTATGGAAGTGGCAGATGACGATTGCCAGTGAGATCAATTTTTGTGGAAAGGAGATGTGGGAGATTTGGAGGTTTCCCAGTAGGTTTCTTAGAAGACGGTGATGACAACCCTTAAGATGTAAGAGACAGAAATTGACCACTCCTACAATTGAGGAGAGAGACCCATATTCTTTAAAAACGTACCCCTTTTGGAAAGGAAAAGTGGGTTGAGGTTGGATGTGGTTGTGATAATGGCGGAAAATCGTAAGAAAGCACGC
>NW_014560152.1:0-1046 GCF_001313825.1 Dinoponera quadriceps
GACATAGTGCTTGAACATGTGCAAAACGCTAGGGAGAGACACGCAAGTGTGAAAGTGAACACCGCTTTTAACGGTGAGTTTGTCACGGGTGATAAACGCGCGAACAAAAGCATTACTACAAAAAACTTTGGACTCTTCCGCGCATCCGATCTCGAAGAGTGGTATGAGCGACGTGTTATCGAGCCCACTTTAGCATCTTTAGAAGAATTTCAAGAACGTGATAGCGGATGGGCATTGTCGCGAATACTCAACCTAACAGTCAATGTGAACAAATACAATCCGATGCGTGCGGGGTGCCACATTGAGTTACCGCGCGAGATACAGATCAAGAAAGCGGTAATCAACGTTAATTTTGGTGACAATGCGTGTTTCGCGTGGGCAGTGGTTGCGACTCTGTATCCAGTCGATAAAAACGCAAATCGTGCATCCATGTACCCACACTATACAACAGTGCTCAATTTACAGAACATTGAGTTTCCAATGTCTGTAAATCAAATAACAAACTTCGAGCGACAAAACAGTATATCCATCAACGTGTACAGTGCCGAAAAAAAGAAAACAGGAAAGGAAAAACGGCACATGTGATCCTTCCGATACGTCTCACTGACCGCAAGATGGACAGACACGTCAACATGTTGTACTTGCCAGATCCGCGAGATGNACAACGTTGGACACTTTGTATGGATAAAAAATTTGTCCCAACTTGTGAGCTCGCAACTAAGCAAACATGATCATAAGAAATATATCTGCAGCCGGTACGTATAAAAATTTGTAAAAAAAAAAATATTATAAATATCTTTTTAAAATGAATATTAATTTAAATGTTTTTTACAGATGCTTGCACTATTTTAGTTCGAGCGAAAGGTTGCAGGTCCATACTATAGATTGTGGAGAAATGAACGACTGCGCCATTCTGCTGCCTAGCGAGGATGACAAAAGGCTCAGTTTTTGCAACCATAGCAGGAAAGAGCGTCTACCGTTTACCGTTTACCGTTTACCGTGTACGCCGATCTGGAGTGCATCTTACAGAAGACTGCGAGCGAGGA
>NW_014560153.1:0-270 GCF_001313825.1 Dinoponera quadriceps
TGGAAATCGTCGAGTCCGACCGTCATGTAAGCACCGTTTTGATTGCCAAAGAGCTAAAGATTGCACAAAAAACCGTTTGGAACCATTTAAATGAGGCTGGATTCAAAAAGAAGCTCGATGTGTGGGTGCCACACGAGTTAACGCAAAAAACTTGATGGATCGAATTTCCATCTGCGAATCGCTGCTGAATCGCAACAAAATCGATCCATTTCTAAAGCGGATGATTACTGGTGATGAAAAGTGGGTCAATTACGACAACGTCAAGCGAAA
>NW_014560153.1:304-2035 GCF_001313825.1 Dinoponera quadriceps
GCGCAAACGGTGGCCAAGCCAGGGTTGACGGTCAGGAAGATTTTGCTGTGTATTTGGTGGGATTGGCAGGGAATTATTTACTATGAGCTGCTCCCCTACGGCCAAACACTTAATTCGGATCTGTACTGTCAACAACTGGACCGTCTGAAGGAAGCAATCGTCTAGAAGCGGCCAGCTTTGGCCAATAGGAAAGGAATTGCGTTCCATGAGGATAACGCCAGGCCACACTCATCGATAGTGACTCGCCAGAAGCTCCGGGAGCTTGGTTGGGAGGTTCTTTTGCATTCACCTTATAATCCGGACCTGGCACCAAGTGATTACTACCTGTTCCTGTCTATGGCGAATTTTTTTGTTGGTGAAAAATTCGCCTCAAGAGAAGCTTGTAAAAATCGACTTTCCAGTTTATTGCCAATAAGGACGAGGGTTTCTATGAGAGAGGCATAATGAAATTACCTTCGAAATGGCAACAAGTTATCGAACAAAACGGTGCATATTTGACCTAAATCGGATCATTGTAACTATGTTAAATAAAGCCTCCAATTTGATACAAAAATAATGGATTACTTTTTACTAGACCTTATATTTCGGAAACCTGAGCCAAACGAGGATTTCTGAAGCCAGATTTGAATTCAGCGAGTCAAAAACCTTCTTGATAGTATATTCCGGTTTCTGGTAAAATGTTTTGTTGGCCTGTGTAATCAGTGTGTAATATTAGATCATTATGCAAAGAATACAATTTTTTATTGCATTAAAGATGTCCTATTTCGTTTTCCAAATAAGAGCATTTGCGGGAAGCATTACTTTTCTGTTTTCATCTCAAAAAATTTGCTGCTGAAAGTCTTCTTTTGTTAAAGGAGGCTTATAGATGATATGTTCTATCTGAAACAATTTGCGGAGGTTGATTTAGACTATTTAAAGACAACGATTTTGACGTGAACGACAAGGAGCGCTATGGTTAGCTGAAAATTTTGAAGCTGGAGGTATTAGTGGAGAAAGTTTTATGGTAGGAGGTTTTTGTGGAAGAGAATTGGACGTTTTACTGGAAGAAGATTGATGGAAGACGCTGAAAAAGTTGTCGAAAACACTAAATGCCGATGAGTCAAACGTTTCAAAGCAATAGAAATGATCCAGAAGCTAGGAAACTGTATCCCATATGAATTGAAAGAAAGAGACATTACAAGATGTTTAACCTTATGTGAATTGCTGCTTCAAAGACAAAGACGGAAGTCATTTTTGCTTTGAATTATGACTGGCGGTGAAAAATGGGTTCGTTACAACAATCTTAAGCGTAGGAAATCATGGGTGCGTCCTAGCGAACTATGAAGATCAACACCAAAACAGTATATTCACGGAAAAGAAATCATGCTGTGAATTTGGTGGGATCAAGTCAGTGTAGTGTATTATAAGCTACTGCAACCGAGTCAATCCATCAATGCTGAACGCTACCGACGACAATTACTCGATTTAAATCGAACACTCGAAGAAAAACGGCCGCAATACGCTAAAAGGCATGACAAACTTATTGACAATGCTAAACACATGTTGCAACAGTGAAGGAAATCCTGGAGGCACATGGATGGAATGTCTTACCCCACCCACCCTATTCACTAGACGTTGCTTCTTTAGATTAACATTTGTTTCGGTCGATGGTAGCATGGCCTTTTTGATCAACATTTCAGTTCTTTCGAAGATATTAAAAAATGGTTCGATGAGTGGATTGCTTCGAAAGCA
>NW_014560154.1:0-257 GCF_001313825.1 Dinoponera quadriceps
ACTGACACTGTTGTAAGCAATCCATTTTTCATTGCCAGTCATCTTCCGCTTCAAAAATGGTTCGTTTGGTTGGCGTTTGAGCAGCGAATCGCACGCCGAAATTTGGTTTATTAAGTTTTTTTTGCTCAGTTTGTTCGGCAGCCAAACGTCATACTTTTTTATCATCTCAAGCTTCCATGAACCTTCCGAAACTGTTGTTTGGTAAATATTAAGATTATATCCGATCTGTGTAGTCGTCCAATACCGGTCGAATTCGA
>NW_014560155.1:0-225 GCF_001313825.1 Dinoponera quadriceps
AGTGCCATGCATAATAGAAAATGGCGTGGCACCTCACAAGTCAAAATATAAAGATATCGACCTGATGACGTGCTACCTCACTGGTCAAAATATATAGATTTCGACCTATCCTATACCGGAAATTCAGCCCTACTAACCCGATCCTATATAAGGGCCTCGCGACGGAAACAATACATTTTCAGTCCGCTCACGGAACGAAACACTTGTACGACATACCAGTACGAA
>NW_014560156.1:0-4634 GCF_001313825.1 Dinoponera quadriceps
CAACGCGTAGATTCCGCGACGATAGAACGATTGGTATTTTGATGCAATCCATTCGTTGATCCATTTTCGTACATCCTCGTAATTTCTGAAGTGTGTATCCACCAAGCCGTGCTGCATCGACCGGAACAAGTAATAGTTCGAAGGAGCTAAGTCTGGTGAATACGCTGGGTGCGGTAGACTTGGGTTCCTACTCGAGCTGCATCAGTGTTTCTTTGACGGCTTTGGCAACGTGTGGTCGAGCGTTGTCGTGCAAAAGCATGACTTTACGTCGATTGCTGGCTACTGCTGGCCTCTTTTCCAACAATCGACGTAAAGTCATGCTTTTNGATATCGATCCCCCGTGATACTTTCGTTCGGTCTCAATAGCTCATAATAAACGACGCCGTGCATATCCCACCAAATGCAAAGCATTGCTTTGTGGCCATGAATATTTCTCTTTGGTGTAGATGTCGATGGTTGGTCAAGGTCTACTCATGATTTTCTTCGTTTAGGATTATCGAAATATATCCATTTTAATCGCCAGTCACTATGCGTCACAAAAAACTCTTCTTTTTCTGCCTGGCGAGCAGAGAAATAGAGATGTTTAAGCGATTTGCAATGGCATTTCCGGTTAATTTGTGTGTTACCCATTTTCCCTACTTTTGAATTTTTCCCATTGCATGTAGACATTTGGAAACAGCCATCTGAGTAACATTTAATGCTGCAGACAATTCTTGGAGCGTTTGAGTAGAGTTTTCGTCCAATAATGCCTGCAAATCGGTGTCTTCAAACTTTTTCGGTTGGCCTGAGCGTTCTTTATCNTTTTCGGTTGGCCTGAGCGTTTTTTATCATTCATATCAAAATCACCAATCTTAAATCGCTGAAACCATACTTGGCATGTTCTTTCCGATGGAGCATAATTGCCATAAGCTTCGAAAAGCAATTTATTAGCTGTAGCTGCAGTTTTTTTCAAGTCAAAGTAATGAAGCAGCACATGTCGAAAAAACAACTTATCGCGTTCCATGTTTAATAAAAAAAAAATAGCGCTGCTCGCTTAAATGAATCTCTTCGCACTGAATTTTATTGACAAATGTTTAACCTCTAAAATGCAGCCAGTTTCAGATGTCAAAATAAATTATACCTACAACTAACGTCATCTAACTGTGAGCCGTAGGAACTAAGTTTACCACCTAATAATATAGTGTTTACAAATCAATTTTTAAAATATTTTCCCTTATTTTCTGTAATCTTCTGCTATCTTTTGGGCAATTGTTAGATTCCTTCACGAAAGAAACATATCGGTTTGGAAGCAGTTAATTTATCGAATTATTCTCATATTTCTGCCATAACTCGAAAGCGCAATCCTCTTAAGGAGTGCTGCATCGACCGGAATAGGCGATAATCCGAAAGTGCCAAGTCAGGAGAGTACGCCGCGTACGGAAGAATTTCCCAATCCAAGTTGGTGATAGTTTGTTGAGCGGTCTGAGCAACTTATGGCCTAGCGTTGTCGTGCAGCAAATTAAATTTTCGATTCCCTTGTTCAGTAAATGTTCTTTCTTAATTTTGTTGGCCACGTCGTTCAATCGTCGACTGTAGCATTCAGCATTAACCGTCTCACCCGACTGATGGAGCTCGTAATATCATAACGATTGCAGTGTTGAATATAAAATTTTTTGTCGATTATTGTATTAATTGTTATTTTTAAGGTTACGTGCACCATTGAATCATAATTAATGGTGTTTTAGAAAATTCAATATCAACCTTACAAAAACACAAAACGGCGGAAGAATATTTCAATTTAAAATAACTTATATTAGAAGGCTGAAGGAAAAGACTAAAACTTTTGTATATACCTAATATAGAGTCAATTTCCTAACAATGTTATATTAAGCATTTGTTTTTATTGCCTATAAACATGGTCATAAGAGTTCAGAAAAATCACGACCAACATTCATATTCTAAAGTCTTTAACATTATATACAAAAGGTAATTTTGTAAGAAATTACAAAAGTTTTGAAAGAATACAATTACTGCTATAATAAAATCGTTGTAAATATTAAAACACTGATATTTCAAGGACGTCTCTGTATCAAGAAATTTTTTACATATAATATATGTATCTCAAATTGTTGCTTCCATAAATTTCCGTTTTTACCTATATAGCAAGAAGTGCCGATTTTGTAATAAGACCATAACAACTGAAAACGAATTACTAAATTGAAATTGATTTTAAAAGTGCAGCAGATATAGTAACAGAACATGAAAATGAGTGTGATAAGACTAATTACTGTACTTAGATTTTTAATAATAAAAATATTAGTTGACATGAAGGTCGCGTTTAACGTGTACCGAAAACGATATACGTGGCAGGGAACGTGTTAAATTATCTTTCTGTTGTGTAAGATATGCATAAGCGTCTCATGTCTAATCGAAAAAGAAACGATTAGTGGAAATTTTTAGTAAGTTGGGGGAAGAACTGATTTTGGTCCATTGAAGTCCATTTAGACCGATCTGGATGATTGCTTTCCGGATGTTTGCTTACTGCTTTACAGTGTGTTCATCAATTGAAAATTGCCTGCAAGTTTTCCACACTCTATCTTGACAAGTAATTGTTCGCTTCATGAACACTTCCCCGAGTCAAAATTTTAGATTTAGCATTATAAGGATATATTATATAAGTATAACCCACAAAGATATCATTAGAACCACTGAAATCACCCGTGTAAATTAACATTGTACAACTTATAAAAGCTTTATCACTTATAAAAGCCTTATCAGATTTCCGTATTTCAAATAGGGCCTGGGTATGGATTATGTAATTTCACATGAAAGATTTCACTTTTCACTTTTCGTTTTACCAATTTCGTGTGAATTTTTTCACTATTTGCTCGATTATATGAGGTCTGTTCAAAAAATATCGCGAATTTTGTGTTTTTTCAAAATTATTTATTTATTCATGAATATCTATTTTGTCTCCTTCAAAGTATCCCCATCAGATATTATACACTTGGGCCAACGTTTTTTTCCAATCCTCGAAGCACTTCAAAAAATCATTTTTTGTGATCTTGTTCAGCTCCTCTTTCGATGCCGTCTTTATCTCCTCAATCGTAGCGTAGCGTCGTCCTTTCATGTGCCTCTTCAGTTTCGGGAACAAGAAAAAGTCACAGGGGGCCAGGTCTGGGGAATACGGTGGCTGCGGCATCATTAGTGTGTTGTTTTTGGCCAAAAATTCGCGCACAAGCAACGATGTGTGAGCAGGGGCGTTATCATGGTGCAAAAGCCAATTTTTGATTTTCCACAAATCCGGGCGTTTCTGGCGGATTGCTTCCCGCAAATTGCGCATAACTTGCAGGTAATATTCCTTATTGACCGTTCTACCCTGTAGCAAGAACTCATGATGCACCACGCCCCTGCAATCGAAGAAAACTGTAAGCAAAACCTTCACATTCGACCGAACTTGGCGCGCTTTTTTCGGTCTTGGCTTGTGCGGCAGCTTCCATTGGGATGATTGAGCTTTGATTTCAAAGTCATAACTATAAACCCATGATTCGTCACCAATTATGACCCTCTGGAGCAAATTTTGGTCGTAGCGAACAGAGTCCAACAGTTCCCTAGCAATGTTAATGCGATGCTGTTTTTGGTCAAGATTGAGCAATTTTGGTACAAATTTCGCGGCGACCCGTCTCATGCCCAAATCATTAGTAAAAATCGAATGGCACGAGCCAATCGATATGTTTAGGTCCTCAGCAACTTCTCTAACGGTGATTCGTCGATTGGCTAATACTATTATCTTCATTTCATCAATGTTTTCGTCTGTTGTTGACGTGCTCGGGCGTCCGGCACACTTTTCGTCGTTCACATCTTCTCGGCCCTCTGAGAACATTTTGTATCACCGATAAACGTTGCTTCGGTCCAAGGTAGCTTCACCATATGCCACAGTCAACATTCGGAATGTATTCGCGCATTTAATTTTGTTTTTCACACAAAATTTGATACAGGTTCTTTGATCCATTTTTGGAATAGGCAAAAATCGAAGACGAGCCAAAACACGTCCAAGCAAAACAGCTGTCAAAGATAAACTGAATTTTCAAAATGGCCGAACTTGTCGGCATAAGTGAAGGACACGAGTATCAACATAACGCCACAAAAAAATCGAAAATCGAATATACGTAACCCGCGGAAATTCAAAATTCACTATACTTTTTGAATAGACCTCGTACAACTCTGAATGCATAAAAAGTAAAAGTTACTAAATATAATTAATGGTATAATATCGCAGAAGTGAACTTAATATCTAATCAATATTTAAATTTTAAAAATAACGTTATAATTTTAGAAACATTACGTTTCTTACATCTTACGTTTCTTACAACGTAGTTAACATTATACTGGATCAGTCATGTAACTAGATTTTCACCTTTCCGCTAATAAATTTGATGGCGAGAAAGTTCATGTGAAAAGTTTCACGTTTCCATGCTTCGCCGAGTTACATGTGCGACCGATATTCGCGACTCGGCCTCTCCGAGTCGCCGGTGCAGGCGAACCTCGGGCCGCTAACGAAATTCGGACCTCCACAAGTCCGTGTGGGCGCCAGGTGCTCGGATCGCACCCACTAACTAGGGGCCCCGCGGTCGGCGTCGTCCGCGCGTCGGCCA
>NW_014560157.1:0-438 GCF_001313825.1 Dinoponera quadriceps
GTACAAATGTTAATACAAATAATACAATATATTGCAGGACACTTACCTTATTTGTGTTCTTTTTTGTAGTTGGAATTGTGGAAGTTTTTACGTCCAGTCCATTACCTTTCACATCATTAGAGTCTTTTTTGTTCGTTGAGCTGTCACTAGAAACGGTATACTCTTTATCAATTTTTTCAATCCTCAAACATAATTGTTTGTTATATTCGGACTGTCCTTGTGACCAATAAAAAAATATAAAGTTTAAACATAAATAGATGTATATGAGATAAATATACTAATATACTAATATTAACATTGAAATCCACATAATGAATACAATATTACTAATTAAAATACCTCTTTATCGATATGAACACCAGTGCTTGATTGTTTTTGTACTTCATTGGTATTAGATAATTCACTTTCACTTGCTGTAAGTAATTGTGACGATGGTGT
>NW_014560158.1:0-462 GCF_001313825.1 Dinoponera quadriceps
AAGTACAAATACCGCCTCAGCAGACAGACGAGGAATGAACCAAGGAGGCGCATCTAAAGAAGGTAAAAACAAAAACGAGAGGCAAGAACGAGAAAATAAAACACAAAGTGACCAAGAATTCCAAATCAATCAAGTAAGGAAGGCAAAGCAAACACACGGAGGACTAGACTTAGTAATACTCCCGATAAACGAGACCAGACGAGGAAAAATTCCGCTCTTAATGGATACCGGCTCGTCAATTAGTTTTGTAAAAGTACGAACGCTAAAAGGGGAAACTCCCGTAACTATAGACGAAGTAACGCTGACCGGAGTAACCGGACACCAAGCGAGTACGCTAGGCAAATTTAAAGCAACCATTAAAATAGGTCCTACAACATAAAATCTACGTGGTAAAAGATGATTTCCCGATCGAGTACGAGGGAATACTAGGAGTAGATTTCCTGCAGGCGCATAATGCGACCT
>NW_014560159.1:0-1941 GCF_001313825.1 Dinoponera quadriceps
AAAAAATTGACTCTTTGGATGCCTTAAAAAACGTCGTGTCTTCGTTCTTCGAATCTAAACCGCGCAGTTTTTATGATCGGGGCATCCGTATGCTGCCAGAACGTTGGAAAAAGATTATAGACAACGATGGAGAATATATCATTGATTGAATAAAGAACTTTGTTTGCCTAATCACTGTCTGACTTTTACTCACAAACTCCGCAAGCACTTTTGCACTCACCCAATACTTATGCATTCGCGATAATACAGTGGGCTTCTCAGGAAGAGTGGAAGGCTTAATTTTTTTGTGGGTACTGCGTGAAAACAGATTTTATGCTGGAGGTAATGCTTATGGGGGATGGAAGGAAGGGGGAGATTTGGTTTTTAAGCGCGTGAGAACAGATTATCTGTTCCCGGTTATGCAGTGAGATTCACAGGAAGGATGGAAGGTGTAAAAGTTGGAGAATACCGCGTGAGAACAGATTTTCTGTTCGCGGTGATGTTATGTTAATTAAGGAAAGGATGAAAGGGAAGGGGGGGAAAGTGGGAAAATCCGCCGGCAACCCCAAGGCTCCAGCACACCAGTTTGCTCTTAGCGGATTTCATACTGCTCGAGCCGCTGGCGTCCCTTCTGCGCTTCGGCAGCAAGCTGCCGGCAGTTTGTCCCACGAGGGACCCGCTGAGCACTCTCCCTTCCCACCTCCAACACTCGAGGGGAAAATAGCGTAAGTCCAAGTCATAGCCCTGTCAGCCGCCAGGAGAAGTGATTGTTGGGACCTCTTCCAGCGTTTCCGACTCACACCACGAGGAGATGGGGTTGGCATGTTGGAGATGCTGAGAACCAACATCTCCCTTCTGAAAGTCTCAGGTAAGTGTCAGCAAATTGAATCTGGGATACCCATTTAGGATAGGTCATATATCATATATATTCATATAAATTACTTCGGCTATTACTGGAGACTGGCGAACTACAAATTTAATACTAAAATACAGATTTTACTTTATGATGCCAATGTTTTAAATAGGAAAGCAGGAGATATCTCTAACGTACAGCCTAAATAAAAGCCTAATCGAGCGGTTGCCTGTGCTACGTCCAGCGTACTTCACAGACATTGAATATTTTTCCTGTTTTTTTCTAACAAACTTTTGTTCTTTGTATTGGAAATCAGACGCATTTGGCCATGCGATACACCGTAACAATCTGTAATAAGAACATAGCCTAAGAAGTCAACCGAATGTGGATAAACGTTGGACTCCCATAAAATATATATTGAAAATTTGTTCATGTGATCTCGATAATGCACTACCATATACGTCTGTTCCCCAAAATATCCGTCTGCAAATAGTGTAAAGAAAATTGCCATGACTAGCTTTTGCGCCATAGAGTCGGAAACATCATACAATCCTAAAAAATCAAACCGTCCAACGTCTTAACTTCCCGCCATAATCTGACGCAACTCATCCTCACCCCTACATTTGAATTACGCCACACATTTCTCTTTTCTCATTCAGGAAAAACGCGAAAACGCAGCGATCCCCACTCACTCTCATGTCTTGCGTAGGTCCCTCTACCCAATCTTAGGAGTGGTCAATTTTTGTCTCCTACGTCTAGAGGGTTTCATCACTTTCTCCTTAAAAACGTATTGGGAAACCTCCCAATCCCCTACACACCTCCTTTCCACAAAAATTGCTCCCATTGGCAATTGTCATCTGCCACGCCCAAAATATTTCTTATAAAATCCCTAATCTCTTACCGCCTTGCGCAATACCCCGCAGTTCTTTAGCAGTAACCCGCAAATCTTTAGCAGTGTCCGGCAGTTCTTTTAGCAGTTTCGATAAATCTTGATAATTCTCAGTAGTTCTTAGCATAATCGGATTCGCATTTTCGGATTAAGTACCCAGTCTCAAGGTTTTTTTCATTACAGATTTATTCGTTACAGTCACAGTCACAGTCATTATGTT
>NW_014560160.1:0-3674 GCF_001313825.1 Dinoponera quadriceps
GATACCTTCAAATTAAGGAATTCATCCTTAAACTATATAGTATAATAACTGTGTAATAAGCAATCGTTGGTTAATATCTGTGAAGTTGATGCTATTATAGATAATGTAAGATATATTTAATTTTATTACAATTATTTTAAATGCGCAAAGAATGAAAGAAGGAGGGAGGAGAACCTTGTCTAAAGGGAACAGTGTGATGTTGGGGACGTTTTAAATCGATTCGGGAAAGTTTACGCATATGCAAGTAGTTGCGTAATATGTTCAAAAATATTTAAAAAATATTTAAAAACTGTAATATGTCGATGTCATTTGTTACTAATTCTGCAATCTCTGCCTTATCAATACAGCACAAATGTTCAAAAGACGTGCTGGAGATGTCCTAAAAATATTCGAATATTTTTGGTACGTTCCTACGATTTCTGTCGCACATTTGTTCTGTATGGAAATATCACTCTTGCTGCTATTTCGATGTCAGGCTTATAAATTAAAAGACAATATGTCAGAAAAATACCTTTTGAATGCTAAATATGGTGTATGACTGTTCCCTCCTATGATAATTGTTTTGAGGGCATCCTCGAAAGTGTAGCCGTAAATGGAACCGAATATAAAAACCATGATAATCGAGAAATAATTCTCGCGCACAACCTTTTGTCCTCTGTGATATTTTTCTGGGTCCATCCATTCAGGTAACGCATTTAGTGATCGGTTGAAATCGAGTGGACGTGTGGCAGACGGGATCAGATTTTGTAAAGATTCTGGCACGTTTTTATATAAATCCGTCATATTGTGATACATCCAGTCACTTTGTTCTTGCACTGTCCAATCATCGAAGTTGCTCGGAAGTTCAGTATCGGCGCATATACGCTGCATTTTCTGCAACTATTCATTATTAGTAGTTTTTTTTAGCTTATTCAAGATAAGCTTATAAAAGATCACATATTTTGCCGCATTTATTATCTCTTTTCTTTACAGAAAACCATTATTGGCTATGATAAATTGGCCAGCAATATAAAGCAGTTTTGGTACTCGTACAAGCAGTAAAACTATTTGGTAACAATAATTTATCACGGGCCAATTTATCACAATCGATAATTTTTATGTGTCAAAGTCCCTCATTTAATCTTTAACACTATGTTCGTATGTAATATATTACGCGCCTATAACGACATATTACTTTCGGAAGATAGATAAGTAGAGCAGACTTTATAGACGGCATAATATAGACGCCGAATTATTTTCGTCCTATAAATTATGCTGTGTAAAATTTTATACTTTCGCGGTATGGATAAACATTTGAGGTGGCTTCCTAGCCGGTACCACGTCTTTCAAAGAATTACATCCTCCAAGTAATTGTGGAACTATTTTATATCGATCCTCACCTTGAAGAAATGAACTGGAATGTTCACGAAATATCGGAGAAAAATCTTCGAGAAACATAGCGCTAACTCGGAAACCACGTCGAATATTACAACGTTCTGTGTCATTTTGAATAAAAGTGAGATAAATGCTCGAGTAAGAACAAGTACGGATAGATATAATCATGGAAAATATCACGACAGAGAAAACCATTTATTGATAAATTATCAAAATTACAAATCCCCATTACAATTCAGAAAGAATTTATTTTTAACGCGAGAACGCATAAAAGGTCCGTAGAAACTTACCATTTGTGCGTGGTCGATCGTTATTAGACAAAAGGTAAATTGACTATTAAAGACAGTGGCAAGCAACGTCCAAAGCACAAATACGTCGCGACGCGAAACCGGACGTAGCTATATATATATGTGAAATGTAGAAACAAGATAAACTTTCTCGATAAAAATGAATGTTTTTTACTTACATTTCAAACAAACTTCGATAGATTGCATATCATGACCACATGATTTCTTCACATCGGACTATGTCCTTCGTACATTAAAGTCTGCCGCTTTTTTAAGATAGTATCTATAAACTGTTCCGAAGCGTTTGACGTCTTGCTAATCACGCGCTATTTCCAATCAAATTACAGGCTACCAAATACAGCACTCTTTTTTATACGTTATTTCCTCGCAAGTAATTACAAGTATTTTTTTTTATATAATCCTCTTCTTTTTTTCTCATGTGTTCTATCATTACTTATGCTGGTGTAACTAATCTACAAATGTGTGACGCATGGTATGCTCCAAACATCCCGTATAATATACATTTTATATTATATACATATTACGTACATATTATATATATATATTACATAACTTAAATATTTTATAAATTAATATCAAAATCTGATAACTGTCGTTTTGATTTCTCGTGTAGCTCCGCTAACTTCTTCGAGTCGATATTTAACGCTGCTTCAAGCATTTTGCACATCAATTTATTAACAAATGATCTCACACTTGAGAACTTCAACGCATGATGTAATAAAAATCTGAAATGATGAATAAATTCTCACCGGTGAATTAATATCGTATTTCGAACAATATTAAACTGTATTATAAATTATATAGAATACATATGACTCACCTAAAAGCAATATAGGCAATCCACTCTGCATAACTGAGGGACGCATATAAATTAGGCATGTTTAAGTTTAATGTTTCCGTTAAAAATAGCGTAAACGACTTATAAGGGATATATATGTAGTAATTTAGAGCTTCTATCATACATTTTGTTACGTGCACGTATTCAGGTTGGATTTCCTTAAAATTTTGTATTGTCCAATGTTGAGATAAATCCCGCAATCGTTGTTTTATTTCCTTCAAGTTGCCATTGCAAAAATTGTACCTAACGGATTATATTTAACATATATACGTTCTCGATTAAAGATGCAAGAGATGTAAAGAATAAAGTAAGCGTTTGACACCAAAGAGAGGCGTATTTTGCTGGACTAACAATCGATTGACACTATTCGCATATGATATTAATATTTTTATTTTCTAGAGTTGTATTTTATACGAGCGGTGAACTTTATTGTATCGTACTTATATAACGATCATATGATTTCTCATGTAAATTTCTACAAAATATGTTATTTATATATAACGAGCAGAAGGAAAAGCAATATATTATTTTTAATCTTTGTATCTTAAGAAACTCGGCGTTCTGCGACCGGATGTTAATAAAACTACTACTTACTCATCTTCAATTCCGAGAAAATATCCGTAGCATTTCCACATATGGCAAAAGGCATCTAAATCTTCATCTGTTACGAAATGCATGCCAATTTTTTGCGGATATAATACAGGCAACATTATGAAATGGGCCTGTGCAACGGCCATCATCGCATTATTTAAACCTTTCGGTTTGAGTGAGATGTAATCTGAAATTTTGTAAGGACGTTGTCCAGGCTTCTCAGACGGACATGTGAGAGCGAAGTCCTTCATAAGTGTTTCGTATTCTGGACACCACGGCTGCTCGAATTTTGATGCCGCCTGATATTGCTTGTTATCCAACAGGGAAACCTTTGTGCTTATTCTTATATGTTTACTGCGTGCAATTTGCATGTCCCTGTAGGCCTCCGTACTTTTAATCCAAGGTTCACCATCACACCAAGCGAGCATCCGTTTCAACGTATTCAAATACCTTCAAATTAAGGAATTCATCCTTAAACTATATAGTATAATAACAGTGTAATAAGCAATCGTTGGTTAATATCTGTGAAGTTAATACTATTTACATAAATAATGTAAGATATA
>NW_014560161.1:0-441 GCF_001313825.1 Dinoponera quadriceps
TAGAAATGCTGTTGGCTAACAAGTATTGACTACATCCAACAAGGGGGTATCCAGCTGCCAATCGCAAATAAAAGTGCGATATCATGTAAATTTTTCTCCAGTATCTTTCTCTCTGTAATGCGTGCGTATATAAAAAATTCCAGGATGGCCGAATATTTCCGCTACATAGCTATTTATATAACGCCGATAAAGTTTAAATGAAAATTGTTTAAATATATTTTATGCTTGTAACATTATTCTCATATAAAATGCTTCGTTTATGAAATATTCAACAGACCGAAATATCTTCCTTAAATATATTAAATATCGTTAAATATTTTATTTCAGGCCTGTAATAGGTAATTATGTTTCTTGTCGCAGAGTAACATGATCCTCTGAAGACACCGGTTTTTGTTCCTCTTAATTCTTTAGGATTTACGCCGGCATCAATAATCGCTTCGT
>NW_014560162.1:0-899 GCF_001313825.1 Dinoponera quadriceps
CAGTTCATCTACTGTTTCACGTTGTACACTCGACAAAAGTCTCGCCGACAAATCGCTGAACGTTATCGGCCATTCGGCTTCTGTTAACAGTATTTAAACCTGCTTCTTAAATACTATTTCCCTCGTTCTATACACGAGACGATGGATCGAAGTTTCTCGTGATTCGCCAGCAATTTCATTATTTGAATATTAAAGTAAATAAAACATTAGGTAGTAAAAGTAACAATTTGTTTGAAGATATTAACTCCTTACCAATGTATTTCTTTCTCAACGTTTCTTCATAAAATGCAATGCAGCACAATTTGTAAAACCTAATATCATAATATTCCCATTATTAGTAATAAGTTTAATATGTTCAAAAATAAACATGATATTTCTCCCAAATGTGTTTCCAACTTACTTACTTTCTGATGTTTTCTCTTCAAAATACACACGATAGCCTTCGCANATCAAGATCAAGAACTGTCCTGTCACGTAGTAGAACCTATGAATGAAAGCAAAATTATATTATAAGGATAATTGACCAATTCAAATAGACCAATATATAAATGATAAATTATTATAAACATTTCAAACGATAACACTATTCCAAGTTTTGGCAATTCTCTATGATTTTGGAATAAAGTTATAGCTTCTCCTTGTGCAACACCAATCTGTGATATGAGCTCCTCTATCCTAACATTGAAGGTAATCCAGAGGGACCACTTTCAATAATATCCTCTACCTTAGTCTCTGCTACCTTAGTCAGTCGTACAAATTCATGATGATAATGTCATGAGTAAATAAAACAATGTTGACAAGTGGTAAAAAGTAACACAAGTAGGTAGTAAAAGTAAGTTGTTTCAAGATATTAACTTCTTTCCAATTTATTTTACATTGGACGTTTCTTCATAAAATGT
>NW_014560163.1:0-1481 GCF_001313825.1 Dinoponera quadriceps
AACTCTTAAAGCCCGGCGAAACCGTTAATACACAACGCTATCGCCAACAAATGATCATTTTAAACCACGCATTAAACGAAAGACGACCGGAATATGCTAGAAGACATAGCAAAGTGATTTTGTTACACCACAATGCGCTGTCTCACACAGCAAAACCAGTGAAAGACACCTTGAAATCGCTTGGATGGGACATCCTTCCGCACCCAACGTACTCCCCAGACCTAGCGCCATCTGACTATCACCTCTTCGCATCAATGGGGCACGCGCTCGCAGAGCAGCACTTCAGCAATTTCGAGGATGTTGGAAAATGGCTCGACGAATGGTTTGCCGCAAAAGACAAGCAGTTTTTCTGGCATGGTATTCATAAATTACCTGAAAGATGGNAATATTTTGAATAAAAAAAAATTAATTTCCTTTGAAAATTACGTGTTTTTTTTTTACCAAAATACCGGAAAAAAACTTATGCATACACCTGGTACAACTATCACGTTTACACTGACATGTCGTACGATGATTTCTGTACATTGTGTCACAAGTGTTGGCAGCGCAAGTATGGGTTCGTGGTAATAGACAAGGACAGCTCGCTCACTAATGATCGATATCGAAACAGATTTAACGAATACGCGATACCATGAGACGAATAGTCGTTGCCGAAACGTCAACGGTGAAACGCCTCCGACGTATTTCTCAAAACGTCTCCGACGTTTTTTTTTTCCAAAACAATATGTCGATAATCGACAGTGGGAAAGAAATTCAGGATCGTGAAAAAGTAACGAAAGAGATCGCAAAAACGAGCGACTCGATTCGTAAGAAATGTCGCGCTCTGAAAACTGGTACGATGGAAGAAGATATCGCAATGGAAAAACGTTTTAAACCTATTATCGAACCTCTACAGAAAATTGTTAAAAACACCGTCAATTCCAATCCGCTCGTGTTGAAGAATACGCCGATTGAAGATGTGAAAAATGAAATATTACTTCCACAAGAAAAAAAGGAGCATATGGGAAATATGAAAACGAAAGAGAGAAAACTAGTGAATACACACGCTGACAAGGGAAAGAATGAACGGAAAAGAAGACTAGAGGACGATATTATTTTGGATCAACCGTGAGAAAAACGACGAAGAAAGATTACATCGGATACGTTACCGACACCATTCACGCAACAACGTGTTGAAATCGTGAACACGCTTGCTGATGAGGACGTTTATGAGATTGAAAATGAGTCTCTCGAGAAATCTGTGCAACATGAATTGCAAACATCGGAAGGTCGACTATCATTACAAAGTCAACTGGGTCCACTAGGCCAAAAGTATATTGTGGATAGTTTGAGTGGTGAGAGAAAAAGGCATGTAGACTCCGTTTACGGAGTTTATTTAAACAACGAAGGACCGATGCTTGGCGATAAACGTTTCGATGGTGGATATAGATGGTAATATAATTATAAACGGCGTAAGATACGCGGGCACACCCGGTCTTTAC
>NW_014560164.1:0-1384 GCF_001313825.1 Dinoponera quadriceps
TGCTTTGTCCTCGAACGCGGAGAACCACGACCCCGGGTTCGATGCGGAGAACTCGCTTAATAACGATAACGGGGCCAATGTTGACGACCTCGATATTCACCCGGATATTGTTAGATTTGATGTCCTGTTACCTGTCCACCTAGACGTTGTATCGTGCCCCGGTTGCGCACAGCATGGCGTGGACACTTTATTCCTTGCACAGAAAGATTATGTAGAGCATGTTAAGAGAGATCACTCGCGTGCGGAGGTGAAGTGGAGATGTCGAGTCTGCGACAGAGCGTTCAAAGGTGCACATAATGTACTCTGTCACTTTCCAAAATGTAAGGGGCGCCCCGCTGAGCAACACCTGGAGCACGCTTGTGAGGAGTGCGGGTCTTCCTTCCGCAGCGTGCGAGCNCCAACACCTAGAGCACGCTTGTGAGTAGTGCGGGTCTTCCTTCCGCAGCGTACGAGCCCTCTCCATACACGAGATGCATGTACACCCAAACACCAAGAACCGAGAGCGCCGTCAGTAGTTTGAAGCATAACCGAAACCAAAAGGCCGCCGTAATTACGTCTGGACGGAGGACGAAATCAGATTGCTTGGAGAGCTTGACCACACGTTCAAAAATGACAAGTACCCTAACGTAAGGATCCGAGAGCATATGCCTCAGAAGACGCTGAAGCAGATCAGCGATAAGCGAAGGGAAATCAATGCAAGGCCAAGGGGTACACAAGAGGGAGAACAGCAAGAAGAAGAACCATCTCGACAAACGGAAGGGCATGCCGAACAAGAAGAAGAGATACAAGAAACACCAGTAGAAAATATTCACAAAACACAAGTTCCACAACATTTCGTGCAGGTTGAAGAGACGCCACAACCTAATGCCGGACTTCCTGCTGAAAATTTACGGCGAAATCAGCAAGAACCACTACAGGAATGGCTTGAATCTCTAAAGAAACAATCGGACTCCATACTATTGCCAGAAGCAAGTGAGTTGCAGGAGTTAAGCAAGAGAATCAACCGGTTGTTCCTACAAGCATATGAGAGCGCATACGACCCCAAGGATATAGACAGTTTTATAAAGGAAGAACTCACTCCGGCTTTGGGGAAGGAAACGAACGAAACGAAAGAAAGAGGGCAAGCGAAAAAATTAAATAAGAAGCGCCCACGACCTAGAGCAAATCATAATGCAAGAAAGAGATTCAACTACGCGAGATGTCAAGACATGTACAACAACTGTCCGAAGAAACTGGCAGAAATAGCCATTAGCGGCGAAACCAATAGAATAGAGACGCGCATTGATCCTCCTCCAAATAAAAATGTAAAGGAATTTTATGATGCACTTTGGGGAATGGAGGGCCCCAGAGTCGACCTATTAACCGGTAATGCGATTCCGGTACC
>NW_014560164.1:1713-2143 GCF_001313825.1 Dinoponera quadriceps
AATGAAAATGGCTGTAAGCATAATAGTGTTCTGTTGGACCGAACAATTGCACAAATGAAAGCCGAGAAAGGGGGAGTGGTGGTAATTGTAGATATATCAAAAGCGTTCGATACCATACCCCACTCGATTATTGAAAGCTGTCTGATGCGGAAAAGTGTACCGCAGAGGATGGCGAAATATATAAGAGAAATGTATGACGGATGTGAGACGCGTATAAAAGCGAGCGACGATGGCGGGCCGACGGTCAGGTTGCGGAGAGGAGTCAAGCAGGGAGACCCCCTGTCACCAATGATCTTCAACCTGGCGGTCGAGCCCGTCATCGAGGAAATAAGCCATGCCACGCGGGGGCTGGATGTCGCTGGGTCAAACCTAGCTATACTGGCCTTCGCAGACGACATGGTCCTAATAGCGCAGAATAAGGAGGAGGCGC
>NW_014560165.1:0-536 GCF_001313825.1 Dinoponera quadriceps
TATATTTGAAGAACAACGCAAGAACCTCCTTACCGGTCTTATTTTCTTCCCTCTTTCTCCGAGAGCTCAAAACACACAGGCAATCCGTATCATAACTCTCACCGATGAAGCGATGCTCTTCTCCCGGCCGATCGGTGCGACGCAACAAGTCGTGACCCGTCTGAAACAATAGAGAAAAATCGCATATGAAGTTAACTATCGTTGAATTTCCATATACATGTACATTTGTATATGGTGTCGTAAGAAGAATGGGAGGCAGGTGATTGGAAAAGGGTTACGGCAGCGAGAAGGAACTGATATTAAGCATTACTCCGGGTATTAAGAGAAATTATTAGAGTTATGTTTCGATCGTATCTTTTCTGGTGCTTCGCGGGCGACCGCGACGACGAAACAACGAAACGGCAAGAAACGAGCCTACGATGACGGAGACGAAGAAGGAAGCTAGTTGAATTATATTTGCCGCTATACCGTTATAGGCGTATACATATATATTTTATTGCGATATTCATACCGTTTACAAAGACGTCTCGCCGAAC
>NW_014560165.1:790-1406 GCF_001313825.1 Dinoponera quadriceps
ACAAATTACATGCTACATAGAACTATTTTTTCTTTTAATACGATAATAAAATAATATCAAAATTTTCTTATTTTCATCAAAAAATACACTTAAATGATTTACTAACAGCGCGCCGCGTCCAGTTCGCGCCCCTGCGCGTCGATGTAAACAAATGAATGTTGTAATTTTGCGAGTTACCAACTTTTCTTTTACTCATTTATTGGAAATTTAATAAGGAATCGAAATATGTAACCACTACTGTCGTAACTAACTGAAAAGTACATGTAATTTCTAATTTGTCCCCGCGGCTCAACCGACCTTCCGTTGGGTCGTTCATCGCCGTTTCGCGCCATCTCAATGAATACGACACGCACGTGACGCGCTTCCGTCGAAAGAGTGATCACGTGCGTGTCAACAAACACAAACCCGCAGCCTCGGTCGGATATATATTCCGACCGGCGGAGGCCTAGATAGCCCGATTCCACCGGAGTCAGCCAGAGCGACACGTTCGCAGGCTACTCCGGATCCCGTCCTCCACGTTGCCGAGGAACCGGGGTGGTGTGTTCGCCGCCGCACCCGATCCTTTTGGCCGTGGAACCAAGACGGTGTGTTCGCCGTCTCAGCTGCGCGTTCGCAG
>NW_014560166.1:0-1320 GCF_001313825.1 Dinoponera quadriceps
CACTGAAAGAAAGTTCAATCAACAATATATTTACGTTTATAATGTGCTTTGAAAATTAACGTACGAGAGAACATTATGTAGCTTACTGTCATCGAAAGAAAATAATTGTAACGCTTTATTTTATGACGGGTGCGTTTCGCGATTATTTGGGATATTTGCTTAATACCTTTCAAATGCGAGAAACAATGTTGAAACATTTCTTCATATACCTATCGAATGTATCACTTACGAATATTATCAAAGCACATTNACACTTTTAACATGTTTCGATGAACAGTCATCCTCTTACGTATTCTTAAAAGATAATATTATGTGACAAATTTTTAATTTCTTGTACATTCCTTTCATTATAAATGCATAATGATACGTAAATGCGCAGTGCTAATTGTCTTGAAAAATGAATATTTCCAAAGTGCTGACTGCGTAAAAGGGGAAATAGATACAAAGAACAGCAAAGAAGATGCAGAAAATACATATAGTGTTCTCGATCAACTTTTTCTTTTTATATCGAAGAGCGTGTAGACGCTCTTTAATCTTTCATCGGAATAAGAAAAAAAGCTTATAAAGATCAAAAAGTTATTAGACCATTTAAAAATATAATAACTTTTTTGCTATTAATTTTTTGAAAATTTTTTTTCAATTTATTTGTAATCCTTGGAGAATAGTTATAGAGAAATTCACGACGGAGCAACGAATAAAAATAATCCAATTTTATCTACAAAATCAACGATCAATTGTACTAACTCAAAAAGCTTACATTCGTCATTTTCGGGTCAGATAACCACCATCTAAATAAGTTGAATATCGCTTGTTTAGGTGGTAGTTGTCTCATTCGAAAATGAGGAGTGAAAGCTCTTTGTAAGTAAGATATATAACACCGAGGTGGAAGATGAAAAATAATCAAATATAGAAATTAGATCGATAAAATTGTAAAATTAATACGATGCATAACCACTTGCTTGTAAGCGTGGTTCTTAAATGCATCAAAAATTGGCGAAAAACACTTGTAATATTGTGTGCTATTAATATTACATTACGTGAAACAGCAATCACTATTGCTGAAACTAAAAAAAGCCCGATTACTCCTAAATGAAAACAAGTAGCCATTATGTTTTTCAAGCTTAACCTAATGTAATACATTATCAGAAACATAGTTTTGACAAGTATGTGACCATTGCAACATATTGACACTGAAAAAATTGAAAATCCTTAATGCATGATCACATTTCAGATTTTGGTCTGTGTCATACGACAGTGGAGGTATTTCCACTTTATGTCTATTGAGATTTTGTTTAACTTTTATATAGAACTATCAAATGG
>NW_014560167.1:0-3394 GCF_001313825.1 Dinoponera quadriceps
TCTGCCGCGACCGCGTCTATTTCGAGAGAAAGTAGGCATCGCGCGCTATTAAGAGGAGCATTGCAGCGACACGCGCCATATTACCTGTATATCTATCAGTTTAGAGTAGTGATTCTGATCGCTCCTGTGGCAATTTTCGACTCTGTTCCACCTTTTGACTTGTGCTTGTTCTTTTACTTCTGTGTTCTCTCGCGGGACTACCTCGTCAGATATACCTGCTGAGTTGAGTCAGGGCCGTTCTCATCCAGATATACCTGCTTGGTTGATATAGAGTAACGGCGGCTGTCTTTCCGGCCCGCTACTTTCCGGCCCGTCGAGGACCATGAGTGACCAGCGGTTGACCTGCTCTGAGCAGCAACTCACTTACGTCCGGAGGGGCATAGACACGAGACGGTCCTCCGCCTTTGAGGCATCTTTAGCATCCCTTTCCGCGGCGGCGGTAAATTCGCCTCGCGCATTGGAGACTAGCGGCCAGCCCCTTTGTTTTCCACTTTCAAGTTTTTGTTCAAGTTCCTCCACTTTCAAGTTTTTGTTCAAGTTCCTCCACTTTCGAGCTTTTCAAGGCACAGTCGCTTAACTGACCTCCGGAGTCGTGGCAGTCAGAAGCCCACTCTTCCTTCATCTGCGCAGCACCGGGGCAGACCGCCGATTGGAGATCACGGTCAGGCGAGCTCGTCGCACGGAGACCCGCCCTTGTACAGCAAGTAATATGTTGTTAATTTTGTTCATAAGCAGCCTCGTGCATCGATCCTCCTGATAAGGGTGTCCCGGAGCCTCGATTCGCAGATACAAGTTACCGATCCAAGCGCGAACACTTATCTTTATCAAATTTTTTAACGTCCCACGGGCGTAGCAAAAAGGAACGGCCATGCCCGTTTCTCACTTCTCTGTACCTGAACGCAAGTTCTTTTCTCTCGCATCATGCAAGAGACACTCTCTGTTTATGTCTGTTCAGAACTTCGTTTTCAGAACAAGATTGTCATCATCGCATCTACTACATGGGCTGAAAAGTCTCGGGATTTTTCAGTAGGTGACGCCATTAGAAAATGAACATGATTTATTTTAAGAGGTTCATCTGTTACTAGTTTATGTGTAAAGTTTCATGACATTTCGTTCATTCGTTTACAAGCTACAGTCGTTTAAGTGTCGTTACCTTTGCCTTCGTTAACAAAATGGAAAAACAGGAATATCGCATATTGATCAAACATTGCTTTTAATGGAAAAATCTCCTGAACATTCAATGAAATGGTTGAAAAAATATTATCCCACATCTGATCCTTCGAGAACAACAGTTTATTGATGGTTTTGTGAATTTAAAATTGGTCGTACAAGCACCGAAGACGCACCTCGCTCTGGATGACCAAAAAAGGCTACGAATGCGGAAATCGTAAAGCAAGTGCATCGAACCGTTTTGAGTGATTGTAAAGTGAAGTTGCGCAAGTTAGCTGAGGCCGTTGGTATCTCAAAAGAACAGGTAGGATACATTTTGCACGATGTTTTGGATATGAAAAAGCTATCTACGCGATGGGTGCCGCGTTTGCAGACCGTCGACCAAAAACAGCAGCGCGTTGATGATTCAACGGCCGGTTTGGCGTTGTTGCAGCGTAATCGAACGGACTTTTCTCGACGTTTTGTGACGATGGATAAAACGTGAATCCATTATCATACGCCTGAGTTCAATAGGCAGTCTCCAGAGTGGCTGAAAAGCCACGAAAGACGATCAAAGCGGCCAAAAGACCAACGCTCGGCCGGAAAGGTTTTGGCCTCCGTTTTTTGGGATGCGCATGGCATAATCTTCATCGATTACCTGCAGAAGGGAAGAACAGTTACGGAAGAGTATTATGCAGCGTTATTGGACAAACTGAACGACGGAGTAAAGAAAAAAGGCCTCATATGGCGAAGAAAACAGTTCCATACCATCAAGATAACGCACCATCACATACGTCCTTGAAAGCGATGCCCAAATTGGACCAATTACGATTCGAATTGGTTGCTCACCCGCCGTATTCTCCAGATTTGACCCTCAGCGACTATTATTTGTTCCCAAACCTCAAGCGGTGGCTCCAGAGAAAGAGATTTACATCGAATGAGGAAGTCATCGCGGAAACCGAGGCGTATTTCGAAGGCTTGGACATTTTGTACTACAGAAAGGGCATCGAAATGTTGGAAAATCGCTATACCAAGTGTATCGCACTCGAAGGCAACTATGTTGAGAAATAAATATAACTTTGCCCAAAAGTGCTTGTTTTCATTAAAAATCCCGGGACTTTTCAGCTCATGTAGTATAATAAATTCATGCAGAACTGAGTCTGTAAAAATATTTCGTTGCCATCGCTCATATTCTAAGTCGATATTGGATTTAGATTTCCGCGTCGTCGCGTTGTGTGCCTATATATTTCAGCGTTAAATTTTAATAGGACTTAGCTAATTATGCTCTATGCTCTTAATCGGTACTCCAGATAGAGCACTTGAAAGTGCGAAAAAATTAGCATATTGACAATCTCGCCACTACGAAGCTCCTCTTAGGTATTTTCGGCAATTCATCACACAAATAAAAATGAAAGAAGGACAAGGAAATGTTGTATCTATATATGTGTCGCAAATCAACAAGGCGGTAGCTTACAAGACAGCACGTCGCTGTGTTGACAAACATTTGCAATATCAAGAGCAAAAGTGAATTTTATGAATTATCGATAAATCAGAATGTATTATTACATATTCTGCTGCATCGACACATGACGCGTCTGACTTATCGATATTTTATTAGATTCGCTTTTGTTTTTCGTGATGCGACTATTTGTCAATACGTCGCGCCGTCTTGTTAGCCGCCGTCTTGTCGTAGAGCAGTAGCTGAAATTTGAGTATTTTTCGTGATTATTAAAATAGTTTCCTTTTCTCATTTTTCCTTCATTCAATCACTATTACTTATTCATACGCACACACACAAGTAGATAGAGCAGGTTTGGGATCGAAAAATATTGTGTAAGTGACAAACCACGGGGTTCTGATCTCTGCGACACATATATAACACATATATTATCTTGCCCTTCTTTCATTTTTATCCTTTCTTCATTTAGTTTTTTCGCTTTTTCCACTTTGTTACTTTTGTCCTCCATGGCAATGTGTGATGCATTGTCGAAAAAACCTAAGCGGAGCTTCGTAAAGCTTGATGAACGTTACAAACTTGGTGATAAACGTTACAAATATTGGATATGTAAATATCATCTGATGACAGTGTTTATTATTGCACAGTATACAATAAAAATTTTTTATGTAATGCAACACATATTTCCATATGAATGGTTAGATATTGATAATTTTAAATTATGATTATGAAATTCCGGTTAACAAAGATTTATGCTTGTGTGTAATTTGCGACGTATTTTTTGTTGCC
>NW_014560168.1:0-1142 GCF_001313825.1 Dinoponera quadriceps
AATATGCTGGTTGGGGGAACAATTCGAACTTCAATTCCTTGATTTTAGCCATCGCAACGACCGACGAATGGGCAGGTGCATTGTCATGGTGAAACAAGATTTTTTTCTTCGCCAAGTGATGTTGTTTATTTTTCATTTCGTCCTTCAAACGCTACAGTAACTCTGCGTAGTATTGACCAGTGATGGTTTTACCCTTCTCCAGGTAACCAATGAAAATAATTCCTCTCGCGTCCCAAAAAACAGTCGCCATAACCTTATCGCCGATAAAATTGTTTTTGCCTTCTTTGGGGTTGGTTCACATGGTCCAATCCATTGTTTCGACTGTTGTTTAGTTTCAGGAGTGTAGTGGTGAATCCAAGTTTCATCCACAGTTATAAATCGACGCAAAAATTTGCTGGGGTTTCGCTTGTATAGCGTCAAATTTTCGATTGAAACAGTTTTTCGGGTGAATTTTTGATCGAACGTTAGCAAACGCGGCACCCACCTAGCACAGAGCTTCCTTATGCTCAAATGTTCATGTAAAATATTGCGCACACGTTCAGTTGACATCCTAGTAGCCTCAGCTATTTCACTTACTTTTAATATGCGGTCCTCCATCACTATTTTATGAATTTTTTCAATCATACCTGAACTTGTAATCTCAACGAGGCGTCCTGAACGTGGATCTTCAGAAGTGTTCGTGCGACCTGTCTTAAATTCAGAAATCCACTTTTTAATCGTTGAATATGATGGAGAAGAGTCTTTTAGTGTGGAATCCAGCTCTTCTTTAATTTGTAATGGTGTTAAGCCTTTTAAATAAAAGTATTTGATGACCGCACGCTTCTCTGATTTTTCCATTTTTACCTAAGCAATAAAGGCGTCATATTCAATCNAAAGTATTTGATGACCGCACGCTTCTCTGATTTTTCCATTTTTACCTAAGCAATAAAGGCGTCATATTCAATCAGCTCTCAAATGTACACAAACAGAGCAATCTACCAGAAAATTTATATACAACCTATTAAGATATAATACTATAGAATACAAGCCAAAAATTAGACATGCTGGCGCCATCTCTATTTCAGGCCGGAAACTTTTCACCCCACACTCGTACACACCAGGTGTAGAAGTATGAAACCGGAATTTTTTTGTAAAAATTACAC
>NW_014560169.1:0-1692 GCF_001313825.1 Dinoponera quadriceps
TTGACCTTCACGTAACTTTCAAATAATACTTCAAGGTCAAACCAATGATACCGCCTTATGGTCCCCTCGAAACCAAACAACTTTTGTCTGAAAAATTTTACCCTCCCAGGCTTGATTTTCGAAATATTCGACTGGATGTATTAAAATGGTCCTCCCTGTATATATATTATAAGACAAGTCAGTTGATAATCACATAAGATTAAATATTTGAACGTATTCAATTACATAAATTATAATTTGTTTTTTACAACCGTACAAGTAATAGTAGTTAATATGTGTACAGGACTATATTTGAATATTTGCAAAAATATATATATATTTAATTCCTCGAGTCTGCCGCATGGTAATAACGTAAAAAAGCTGAATATTTCAATCACATTAGCCAGTTTGCGTCCGTTCACGATTTAACTTAAAGAAACGCAAAATTCACTCGACATTCACGTTACTTCGCCTATTACACGCTAACTCGCAAATTTCGCTCGAAATTTAATTTCTTTTACATTTTCTGCTGGAACTCGCGTATTTGGTCGAAAAGATTCAAACCGAAACGTGAATTTTCANAATCGAAAGAAACGCTCGCCGGCTGAAATCTTCGAGGCTGCCGCATGGAAATAACGTAATAAAGCTAAATATTCAATGACACTCTAATGTTTGCGTCCGTTCACGATTTAACTTAAAGAAACGCAAAATTCACTCGACATTCACGTTACTTCGCCTATTACACGCTAACTCGCAAATTTCGCTCGAAATTTAATTTCTTTTACATTTTCTGCTGGAACTCGCGTATTTGGTCGAAAAGATTCAAACCGAAACGTGAATTTTCATTAGTTCACGTTTTCTGATGTAGAATCGAAAGAAACGCTCGCCGGCTGAAATCTTCGAAACTTCCGCATGGAAATAACGTAATAAAGCTGTATATTTCAATCACAGTTTTCAGTTTGCCTTCGTTCACGGTTTAGCGTAAAGAAACGCAAGATTCACTCGATATTCACGTTTCTTCGCATATTACACGCTAACTCGCAAGTTTCGTCCGAAATTTTATTTTATTTACCTTTTCTCATGGAATTAGTGTATTTGGTCGAAAAAATTCAAGCCAAAACGTGAATTTGCACTAGTTCACGTTTTCTGTTGTAGAATCGAAAGAAACGCTCGCCGGCTGAAATCCTCGAGGCTGCCGCATGGAAATAACGTAAAAAGCTGAATATTTCAATCACTCTCGCCAGTTTGCATCCGTTCACGATTTAACGTATAGAAACGCAAAATTCACTCGACTTTCACGTTATTTCGCCTATTACACGCAAACTCGCAAATTTCGCACGAAGTTTGGTTTCATTTACCATTTCTGGTGGAACTAGCGTATTTGATCGAAAATATTCAAGCCGGATTGTGAATTTGCACTAGTTCACGTTTTCTGATGTAGAATCGAAAGAAACGCTCGCCGCCTCGAAAACCTCGAGTTTGCCGCATAGTAATAACGTAATAAAGATAAATATTTCAATCACAGTCTTCAGCTTGCCTTCGTTCACAATTTAACATAAAGAAACGCAAGATTCACTCGATATTGTCACGTCTGACATATAACTACAGACTAGGAATTCGCCAAATCTTTTACCGAAATCATCGTATAGCAAATTAAACTCAACCAAGTAGTAGGGCCAATCAGCAGGCTCGACAAATCAGAGGGGACACCTA
>NW_014560170.1:0-2512 GCF_001313825.1 Dinoponera quadriceps
TCCCTGAATACGAGAGGACGCCTACCACTAACGGTACTCCCGAAGTCATTACCCTGGAATAATCATCACCGGTGAGTGGTAGAACTAAGTCTTATTTCAAATCCAACGGGACTACCTGCTAGCGCGTATCCCAGGGTAGGGCTGAATAAGTCTGACAACCAGAAAGAAAATCTTGCCCCTCTCGAGGCCCGAGAACTGTAGACAACCGCGGCCGAGCGGAACGTAACATTATACACACCGTGCTCCGCCATATATATAAGTTCCAATTCGCTTAATAACTTAACAATTACAGAACCGAATGTTATAATTTATAACTCGATAGATTCACAAACGCCGACAGACAATATTCACTAAAACCCACATCCTAATTCTGATATGACAAAAGGGCAGTAGAAATTTATTTAACATTATAATAAATTAAAAATCTTACCTGCGGTGACGAATTCCCGAGCGCACACTGCTATGTCATATCACACTTACACACTACAGAGGAGTCTTATAATTTAGGACAGGAAACCTAACCAAAAGCCGAGTTTATTAAATATATGTACAACTATATGCATATGCGTAAATAGTCATACATATATCACAGCCACTTATATTAGGATGTCCTATAAGTTTCTTCCTTTTTTTTTGATGCGAAATGAATACACAAAATGAATACACATATTTGTTGTTTAAGGTTGATTTATTGGGTTATATATGAGCCGTTCTGCTCTATTACCTTCTTCCATCTCTCAGGAAGCCTCATTATGCCCTCTTTCCAAAATTGTTGAGACTTACTTGTAAAATATTCATCAAGGTGCGTTTTTATTTCGCTTACGGATTTGAACCGTTTATCACGGAATTTTTTAATGAGAACAAGTAATAATCGTACGGAGCAAGGTCTGGGGAGTTCGGAGGATGAGGTAGAACGTCCCAATCAAGCTGCAATTGTTTTTGTCTTACGACCAACACAACATGCGGTTTTGCGTTGTCGTGATGAAAAACGACGCCTCGTCGGTTCACCAATTCTGGCCGTTTTTCTGCTATGGCGGCTTTTAGATAATCGAGTTGATTGCAATATTTGGCTGAATTGATCGTTTCACCTTGAGGAAGGAGCTCGAAATAGACTACACTTTCCAGTTGCACTAAATGCACAAAAGAACTTTCTTCGGATGAAGTCGAGGCTTCGCAACAATTGAAGGTCTATTTTCTTTAGACCAAGTGCGTTTTCGATGCACATTTCGGTGTAAAATCCAAATCTCGTCTCCAGTGACAAGCCTCTTTAAGAAAGGATTTCTTTCATGTTGCTGGAGAAGCAAATTGCACGTAGAGGTGCGGTTCATTAGGCCGGTCTCCGTCAATAGGTGTGGAACCTAAACTTCACATCGACTCGCATATCCCATTTTGATTAAATGCTTATGTACCGTTGTCCTGGGAATGTTAGTGGCATCCACTAACTCGCGCACACTATATCGAGGATTTTCAGCGAGCATATCCTTGATAAGGTCCGTATCTGTCGTTGCTGGGCGGCCGGTCTTCATCTTTCAGTCAAAATTGCCAGCTCTAAATCTCTTAAACCAATTGCGGACGATCCTAATAGTCGTAGTACCACTCCCGTAAACGGTGCAAATCTTGTCTGCAGTGTCCTTTGCACTATTACCTTTTTTAAAGCAATGAAGCATAACATGCCGCAAATGCTTCTTTTGGCTACCCATATTGAATGGTGTAGAAAAAAATTTTAAAAGAGACTTTGTCACCAACGAAACGTACTTTAAAAGAGCTCTGGGATGACTGAAACCGATGCCCTAAACGGCCAAGAGATAAGCCTGTATGTTTCTATAAATACAGCTAGCTAGAGTCATTCATAGCGTGGCGCGGAAGAAACTTATGGGACACCCTAATAATATCACTTTTTATTGTTAAGTGACATTCAGCCGCCGAACAAGATATAACTTAATTATATGTAATTAACACGTTCAACCCGGCGCATGTTTTCGAAGTCCGTATGGTCAGCGGGCTCGAAATTTTCAGATGTTTATTCGTCTGGCGGCGCTTGTTTCTTTCATTATTTTCTCTGTTGTCAGTGGCTTGAGTCTGAAGTCTACTTGAATCTAACTGTTATAAATTACTTATAAAACTTTATTTACAAATTGTGAAATATATATGTAAGTAAAATACTTTTCTTTTTTTAAGGTTAGACATTCTATAATATAATTTCTGTTTTTCAATCATTTATTATTGACCCTTAGTATTATGGAGTCAGACGATGATTTTGAGTTCCTGCGAAATTCACGCAGAAAAAAACCTAGAATCTTATATTCATCGGACTCGGAAGATGAGTTTTTGGACGCAATACTGCTAAATAGAGAGGAACATGACGAGAATACATTGTCGCAGTTTATGTGTGATCAACAAGATTGGAGCCCTTTTATAACAGATTGTGTTCCTTTCGAAGAATACAATCAAGAACATAGAATATTGCCAGAGATAGATTATGATAATGCCTTTTCAATTTATAAATTATTTC
>NW_014560171.1:0-412 GCF_001313825.1 Dinoponera quadriceps
TTTTATTTTTATATCGTAGGGAGTCGCAAAAATTTGCAAAGGTAGAAATGTTCTCAATTCTGATAATAATTTATAACTATATGTTGCTCTATTTGATTGGATCAGTCATCATAATAATATAATAATTCATATCATTTTTCATTCATCGCAGGTTCCATTGCACGACAGTGTTTCAGAAGGCTTTTGTACGACACATGTGTTTTGGAAGAGAAAACATCGGGTATAAATAAGTTTGAAGCAGATTTGGGGGAAATATCTTTACAACATATTCAACTTATTACTGACAATGCAAATATTATGATATGTGAAATTACAAATTGAGCTGAATTATATTTTATGATGGAGATTTGATAAAAATTAGGTGGTAAGAAATTAATGTCATTAAACTAATTGTGACTTTTTACTACCTTAT
>NW_014560172.1:0-203 GCF_001313825.1 Dinoponera quadriceps
ACCGTAGGATGCACCTACGTCGGTATGGACGTACCTTAATCTATGCCCGCAGCGGTTCTGGTTGTGGCGCGCACCAGGTTAAATTATGTAACCGAAAGCTATAATGAGGACGGCGACAGGATAATTCACTCCTTTCCTACGCCAAGGATAATCATAATCCCGCGTGATCCTGTTCCCGGGAGTCCTGCACGCTTGTTCAACCC
>NW_014560172.1:222-8808 GCF_001313825.1 Dinoponera quadriceps
CCCCCCCATTCTTCTCTCTCTCTCTCTCACTCTCTCTCTTTGCTCAGTTCTTTTTTCTCTCCCTCTGTATTCGTCGTTTCTCTTGTTTGTTGCGCGACAGCCCGTTCTCGTTCCAGTGCTTTCCGGGGAACATCTCGACAAGCCCGACGGGAAAAAGGAAGAGTGGAACGGTAGCAATGCATTGCGAACGCGACATTCTTGTTATCATTAATAAAAGATAACGGATAGCACCGTGTTGAAAGGAGTGCACGCGCGCGTTCGTGTATTTAGGTATCTTGCAAATTGTGCGAGAATCCATTTTGAATGTCGTGAGTCTCATCGCTTACACGGAATTAAATAAACACCGAATGGATCGAACGGCTTTGCACCACGCGGCAGCCGTTGCGCAAGGGATTCTCGTAAATTCGTCCCGCGCTAATCACGCCGATTGCGATTCTCACAACGTCGAAAATCGTCGAAAAGTCGAAACGGCAATATCGCTGCGATATGGCGCTATATAACGCGTATTACGAGGATAGTAACATTCTTAAAGCCACCGCGGGCGATAGATACGAAGGGGCGAATTTAAACGAAAAGTAACGTCTTCCCGCGTCATTTCCAGGTCTCCTTACGGCTGCGTTAACGACATATTTTTGCTGGGCGTAACTCGGCTTTATTGGACAATTAACGTTTACCCCGCGTCTTGCGGCGACGGTTTCCTATATTTTCGTACTAGCGCCCGGTAACCGGCAACCCCAACACGATAAGACTTTTTAAAATCTTGGGCTCATGGCGGCCACGTCGCCACGGAACGAGATATTTCGGGATAATGAGCGCGAACGGGAGACGCCGCGCCGGGATAAAGTGTATTTACTAGACACTACCTGTCTCTCGCGGATTTCTTCGCATTCGAAGCCCCCCCGAAATTACGCGAAGCGAGCTACATGCTGCGAGATTCATATACCTGATATTTTGTTGGAATTCATAACACTAATAATGATGACGATTTTATCCATAATATACGATATTGATATGAAATAAATATTAATACCAATATAATATTAAGATATAACGTGATAATTTCTATGAAAAAAGAAAAAGGTTGATGATAACGTAATTATACAAGGCGAAACGGTAAATATTACCACATTGAATATTATCAAAAAATGGAAACACACTATCAATAATTAGATGAAGATGAAGAAAAGTTTATATTTACAAAAAGTGTTTAAAATGATGGCCATTTATATCAATCCAATTTCTATTAAATAAATTAGATTCCTATGTACTCATATTTCGAAAATATCCAAGGTAATGATGATTATTGCTGTACTCTATATATAGAATTCGCTGACAGAAAATAAAAGTAATATCGACGGCAATATGATAATTGCCGACAAATTATAATTTATTTCGTATAGTGATTTCGGTTATTCATATTTCGCCTCTTAAATTCTCTCTTTATTTCTCTCTTTCTCTCTCTCTCTCTATATCTCTCTTTTTATTCCCGCTATTGTATTGTGTTATGTTAGACAGACACAAGAGCTCCACCGTGAAGATTGGAAGAGGGAAGACTTACTCGCTTTGCAAATAAACATTCCTTGGCACCGCGCGCGCGTGCATCTTCCGTGAGATGCTCTCTCAAAGGAATTTATTGGTTCGGTCGACGACAAGTTTGTCATCCGACGTATTCAGGTCCGATGGGAACACGCGGTAGCTCTTTTTTCACGAACATCATCCACCTTCGCGCGCCCACTATGTCCGCTTACATTTTCCCCTTTCTCCTAGTTCCCTGAACTTATCCGCATGACGCGAATTCGCTTTGCGAACGTACTTCTTCGATGTGCCTGCATTTTTTAATTTTTATCTACATCACACACACATGCCCGGGTACAGAAATGTCATTGCGAGAGCCGCATCATTTCACGTACGTACAAGTCCTCCGTAAGAACTTGTTCCTTCATTCATTTTTTTTTAAATCGCAGTTTATACCGTGCATACCGCAGTATGCGAGGGAGGTTCTCTCGTTGCGCGTTTGTTTCGCATCTTGGCTTTGCCTCCATTCTTTCCAGCATTCTGTGTCTTCCCTTTCATTCAAGTCTTATGTTTAATTAGCAGCATATGCGTGGTAGGGTACTTTGACTTACACGGCAACTCTCTTTCACGAGAAGAAGAAAATACGGTAATCGTACAGCTGAAATCTATCTCAAATGTGAGTTCCGTCGAAATATCAAGTTGTAGTTTCCGGACTAAACGCGTGTTCGGATTACTTTTTAATTTAAGATTTCCGCTACGTGACCGATATCTTTAACGGCGAGCTGTTTTCGTTAGACATCACTTAGGCTCCTTTGGAATTTGATGCATTTTCCATGTACAAACATTCGGCGGGTGTTCTGGTATCGGGAACGCCATTTTGGATTCTCTGTCAATGAGAAGTACACCCTTTTGTCGGCCTTAAGAAGCCCTCTTGTTCCGTTGGGGCCACTTGAAACTATTTTCGTATCGCGCTGAAAAGAAATCGATAAAGTTTCCGAAGGGCGACTCGATTGAATAGACAAGAAGAAGGGTACTATTCGCGAGCACGATTTCTTTCTCTTTTTTCCTTTCTCCTTTTTTTTGGAGCTCGAAATTTTCAGTGGACGTACTCGCGTGCATCCGTTTGTATCACACATATTCGTCCTGATATCCTTGTTTAATTCCTGCGAAAACGACACGTAAAGTCACTTTGGAGCGCCATTTAGAGGAAATTTGCACCGTTTGCACCGTTCGCTCATTCGCTTTTGTACCATTTTATCGCTCGTTTCTCGCTTGTTTCCTCAGTTTCATCCTCCTCTCTTTCTGTCTTTCTTTCTCCGTTTCTCTCTCTATCGCTCGCTTGCGCTGTCACTCTCTTACCCTCCTTCTTTCTCGATCCGGCGTTCATCTTTGTTCCACCTTCAGTTCGGCAGATCCCGAATGAAAACTCGTCGCTCGGCTCGCATAGAGATATAGCGCAGGGTAAACACTTGTAGATTTGGCGCACGTTGCCAACGAATGTCCAAATAATTGATGAATCTTGTACGAATGGTGATAGTCGCTCGAGCTATCTCGCTGAAATCGCACACGTCGCCCTCCCCTTCCCTTCCTCACCCACATGAAGTATCTGCGATTTCATCCTCTAGGCTTGGCCGCTTCGCCGCGAAGTAATGATCCACGCGAATTCGCACGAAGCGGCTCAATCATCAGATCACTTACCACGTGCCGTTTATGCGTGAAAATATTCCCCGTTATCGCGGGCTTCTCTCGCTTCTTCGTAAAATTGCCCTCACACTCGTGCACATGCGAAGTGAGCGACAATCGTTAATTACGGCGTTAATCGCATCCAATTGACGGGAGGTCAAGACCGAAAAAATGTCCGTCTGGTTGGGGATTCGATTTGCCAGGGCGAAACATTTCGGCACACCGTGTACGTACGAGGTCTGTTCAAAAAGTACCGCGAATTTTGTGTTTTTTCAAAAATTATTTATTTATTCATGAATATCTATTTTGTCTCCTTCAAAGTAGTCCCCATCAGATATTATACAATGTGCCAACGTTTTTTCCAATCCTCGAAACACTTCAAAAAATCATTTTTTGTGATCTTGTTCAGCTCTTCCTTCGATGCCGTCTTTATCTCCTCAATCGTAGCGTAGCGTCGTCCTTTCATGGGCCTCTTCAGTTTCGGAAATAAGAAAAAGTCACAGGGGGCCAGATCTGAGGAATACGGTGGCTGCGGCATCATTAGTGTGTTGTTTTTGGCCAAAAATTCGCGCACAAGCAACGATGTGTGAGCAGGTGTGTTGGTACGAATTTTGCGGAGACCCGTCTTATGCCAAAATTATTAGTAAAAATCGAATGGTACGAGCCAATCGATATGTTTAGGTTCTCAGCAACTTCTCTAACGGTGATTCGACGATTGGCCAATACTATTTTCTTCACTTCATCAATGTTTTCATCTGTTGTTGACGTGCTCGGGCGTCCGGCACGCTCTTTGTCGTTCACATCTTCTCGGCCCTTTGAGAACATTTTGTACCACCGATAAAAGTTGCTTCGATCCAAGGTAGCTTTACCATATGCTACAATCAACATTCGGAATGCGTCCGCGCACTTAGTTATGTTTTTTATACAAAAGTTGATACAGATTCTTGTATCCATTTTTTGGAATAGGCAAAAATCGAAGACGAGCCGAAACACGTCCAATCAAAACAGTTGTCAAAGATAAACTGAATATTCAAAATGGCCGAACTTGTCGGCATAAGTGAAGGACATGAGTACCAACATAACGCCACAAAAAAATCGAAAATCGAATATATTTGCAATGAACTTACCTAACGTACTAAATTGATGTTCGGTTATTCCAGTTATAACGGTGAGTGTTACTTTATCCAAAGTTACGGGAATTTTTCCCTTTAAAATCCGCAATTTTGCAAAACTAATAGACGATCCCGTATCAAATAAAAGCGGTACCTTTCCCTGTTTGGCTTTGCATATCGGGAGTATTGTTAAGTCTAATCCTGTGTGTGTTTGCTTAGTCTCTTTCACTCGGTTGATCTGGAATTCTCGATCGCTTTGTATTCCGTTGTATCTTCTCTGCTTCTTGTTTATACTTTCGTTTTCGTTAGGAGCGTTTACACGTTTAAGTCCACATCTATCAGTCGATGTGGTAGTGTTTTGATGCTTTTCGCGACGTTTAATATAAGGTACAGGGTATTCAACTGGCTTCCCATGTTTCCAAAATTTATCGCGGGTATGCCCCATCTTTTTGCAGAATATGCAATATTTTTCCGTCGCGTTTACGCGGAGATGTTCGCTTATTGTTGATAAGATGTATCCGTTCGCGTAACAGCTGGTACGACAATTTCTCTCTTCATGTCATGTTGCCCTGTTGCTGCATTTGTGATACGGGAAGTCTAATACATTCTCGAGCGCGCGGATATGTCGTCGGTTGACTGTTAAGTGGAAGTGAGATTTTGTGATTATTGTGGTGGTTATTTAATCTTTTTAGATTTTCTTCCTCCATTGCTCCAGCAATTGCTTCGGCTAGCGTAGTGGGATCTGGGGATCGCACTATAGTTTGCAGCTTCTCATTCAGCACAAGTTGGAAATTAATTAGCGCTTGAAGTTCAATATATTCGTGGATAGCACTTTTTTCTGCCGGGGTGCATACTATACCGTCAGTGGCTGGCTCGTATAATTCTGTCCCTATTTTATCGACCCTCTTTCTGTAGACCTGCGCTTTTTCTCCGGTCTTCTGTTGTAAGAAATTAAATTCGCGTTGCAAGCGTTGCAAGCGTTGTAGTCGATCTTCATTTCGAATAGCAGGCCTCTAACATTTCCCCCAATTGTCGGTGAGTCGTTACATTTTGGTTTTTCATCTCCGTCATGGCCTGTTCTTTTAGTTTCGCAGGTTATTGACTTAAGGGGGAAACTTCCTTTATTGGGTCAAAAAAATCGATATTTTGGAAATAGTCTTAATCGATTGTTAAACTATTCAAGAATATTCCCTGAAAATTTCAAGTCGATATCTGCAATATTTACGAAGTTACGAAGTTAAAGCGGACGGGTCGGGTAACAAGTTCAAACGGGCCTAGCGACCCTCGGGCGGTCGCGTTTATACCTGCGTCCTCGGAGCGTGTTTATACCTGCGTTCGAAAAGTCCGTTGGTAGAAATTTATGTATCTTTGAAATGTAAAAAAAGATTAGAAGCTCGGAGGACTTGGAATGTTGACCGATGTACTGATAAAAAAAATAACTCGATACTACGTATTAGCCATACGTCGAAATACTGATTCGGTCCAGGGCAAGAAAAAAGCCATTTAAGCAACACTCGATCATCTAGCATCCACCGACGAGACACCGAAACACGGAAATTGTCCTGCTGGAGCTGATAGCTGGTGTAAGTGGCGCAAGGCTGAGTAAGCAGGTTGTGCAGCGTCATTGAAACATCCCCCTCCTCTTCACCCAAATGCTGAGAAACATTTGCAACCGATCTTCGACGATTTTTCGAATGACATTTTTTTTGGAGATGTGTTTAGGCTGTTACACACAGAATGCAAATGAAAGTTTCAATTCTACCGTTTGGTGTTTATCGCCTAAACACATTCACAGTGGAGCAAAAATCGTCTGCATTGCTGCGTATATTGCTGCATCGATATTTAACAAAGGCTACAATGTAGTGTTAATGATAATGAACAAATTGGTTATTGAAATTGAGATCCAGGCACACAATTTTGCCATAACGAAGGACGAGAAATGAATAAACAGACAGAACCGCCGAATCTATAGCAGCTCAGAAGAGGCAAGACGTCTCGTAGGATGGAGATGATGGCTCAAAACGAGTTCTACGAGGAAGCGGAGGGGCTACTTTATGCAGCTGGAATCGCTGATTAGCGTGAGACTGCCGTAAGTTGTAAATATGTAGTATTATTTGCATCTAAAATATTAAACGCGTTTTTTTTAAACACGTTTTTTCGATTTTGTGTACACGATTAAAAGAAATCTACTTAACCGATTTGGCTTTAAGACTTCTCATTTTAAAGATAATTAAATTCTTTTCGAAGTGACATTAATTGTTTTTTTTTTAATTGTTTTCATATTTTTTTCGTATTTCAAAATAGATTTTTTTAAACAAAAAACGCACTTTCAATTTTAAACCGTGTAAAAACATGCAATTTTGACTTTTTCTTTAAAAAATCGAAATGTCACATAAAAGCATTATAAATATTACAAAAAATTTGGTTTTTAGTTTCAGATCAAAATTAAGGACGCTACAGTGTACACAGCGGAGACACTCCATAAGCGAAGCGATATTAATATGGCGTCCGTTTTTGTAGTAAACATCTTTTTTTTTTGAAAAAATTCCTGTGTACTCTTCGATTGTGTATTAAATTTTCATAAAAATTTTAAAATGTTTCAAGTTATTATACACGAGAAAAAAATACACGAAAATTATGTATTTTTCGACCGTGTGAAGGAGGTTTCCCCCTTAACTGTGCTTATGAAACATTGATTTCACGCGGCCGGGTCATGACCGGCTGCGCTCGCACGACGTCGTATACGGGGTGCTCCGTTAGACCGTGATTTCGCGTTTCCGCGATATTCGCGACTGCGAGAATAACGATCGCGGATTCAGGAGGATCCTCACGTCTCATTTATCGCGTGAAAGCGACGGTGTCGCGTGATGTACATTTTCGGGAATAATATTAATTCGATTTCGGGGGGTCTCGTGGGAGGATCCAACCCGATGTTGAAAGCAGATTGTGACGACTGAAATATAGAATTAACGAGACGGGTTAATCGGTGATTTAATTGGCCGCATTGAGTGCGCGCAGCAAACTTTTATGGACTTTGAAACTACAACATCTTTCCGCCGCAATCACCCAGTAGATCATTATATTTTAAAGTGGCAGCCTCCGAGTTCATGTCTCCGGGAGGGCAGTCTATTTCAATACTCGCCAAACCAGTCGACCCGCTCGAGTACCGGATCATCGCGTATGACGCGACTGGTTTCTCAGTGCCAAATCCTGCGAAACAATTGATCAATTTTCCCCGAACTGTATCCGGGCATCATCTCCCATGCGTAGGTCTCTCTCTCTCTCTCTATCTCTCTCTCTCTCTCTCTCGCTTTTATAAATATTTATCCGCCGAGAATGCGAACCATGAGAATCGCTTCGTCCGTTATTCCCCTCTCGACGTAGACTCGTCCGAATTTTTTTCTCGTCGCTGAACATCCACGAGGGACACACGACATTTCGAGGCAGCCGAGTTTCTGGGTCATGGATACCTCGGGCGGACGTTATATGGCTATAGGATATACTGCGGGATACGCAAGAGAGCAGCTGCGGTGGGTTATCACGCGTGCCACGGATCATTACCCTAATGGGGCTGCAGAACCTCCGAGACACCGCCAGCACGTCCTGGCTACAGCTAAGATTAATCGCTTTGGCTATGTTGCGACGATATCTGTGGAACGGCCACCGCCAGGTGATAACCGGCGCGACACGTTTCTGAGAGAGATAAGACGTCCTGACACGGTGTCCGCGTGGGAGCACGTACGCGCATGCGCCTTTTCGAATATTTCAATCGCACCGATGATGACCCGCACCATCCGCGCGCGCTATTAATCGCGATAGTCAGCTGTACAATATGATCGATTTTGTCCGATCCCGCTGTCGAGAGACGGGGTTCCCTTATGACGGCTACGTCACTCCCGTATTTAATAAAACAGACATTGATTATCGTCGGTCGCAGTGCTCGAAAAGTTTCGTGCTCTTCGTGAATCATTCCTTCTCCCTGCCTCTCTCCCTCCGCTTGTCCGTCTTCGAAGATGCTTAAATGCTCCTTCGAGGCACGACATCACGCATTGAATCAATACGCGTCTTGAGAAACTAATATTTTATTTATCAAATCTACGGTAAATTAATCATCAATTAAACTATTGTACTATTCACGTGGCGATCTAAAATATTAACGAAGTTTCAGTCTTACTATTCACTTTGGACTTAACGTCCGCTGTGAGCAGGCGAAATGCACGAAAATGAACCGACGTCGGTATATTTGCCTTTGGGACACGGAGGAACGCGAACAGCG
>NW_014560173.1:0-16970 GCF_001313825.1 Dinoponera quadriceps
GAGACTATCGCACGTATCCACTTGAAATTTTAACTGTAGCTTCACAGTAACATTATCTAGTAAACTACGTACGATTTTTTTGTTATCATTGCAACTTTTCTTTTATAAATAATTTACTGCTCATTTTTTCGGTCAAAAATTGAACCTTTTTTTACAAGTCCGCCATTTTGCGAAAAATTGATGTAAAGCTAAAAACATACGTACTTTACTAGCAAGTCTTATGTAGATTAAATCCCGTTCTTTATTTTGTTTCAGATAGCACGAGTTCCTAGAATCACCGTCGCCCGTAGAGGCCCTCTTGAAAAAGGTGATTCCGAAGATTGGCCCAGTAGCCGCCATTTTGTATCAAAATGTCAATATAAAAATTTTTTTATACACTTAAATACATGTTTAATAAAGCGTGAAAGAGAGAAATTCCTTTTCCCTTACTCTCAGAATAAATTGTCAAAGTTAGACCTTTTTTGAGGGCTCTATACTGGCCTAACCCCTTAAAGCTGCTGTCTGCTGTCTGCTCTGTTTTTCTTGTTGCACTTATCCCTCTCCCGCCTACCTAAGGTAGGAGTATATCTATATATGCGGCGTCGCCACAGCCAATCAGAAGAGTGTGCGAGAGAGAGAAGAGGTCAAATTCACCTTCTTTCTCTTTCTATTCAACCGACGCTTCCACTTATACGAGCCCGTATAGTTCACCCCCTCTATCTATAATATCTCTATGGTTATATCCCTGTTGCACACCCAGTTAAGAATAGGAACATGTGATTGGTCTATTTTACTAGAGATATTGAAATCATCCAATCACAGGTCGTTGTACCGGGAATATGGATAATTTGAATACTTTTTGCGCAGAGCCATTAGTCCTAGTCTACAATAGGTGTCTTAAGAAATTGACCAATCACAATTGATTATTCTATAATTCTTCTAAGGTTTAGGACTTAAATTCTCATTGTAGACCCAGCTTTAGGCAAGCGTTTCCGCATTCTATATGCCAACTGCTGACGTCAAGACTATCTCAGCGCCATCTGAGCTAATAGATCAGGTATGAAGCTAAAACGCAGTTTAATAACCTCATGCATGAGTTTCGTCACTCTGGACGTGGTTGCTTTTAGGCACGAAGCATTGAAGCAGTTAAGATTGATAAGGGGAACAACTCGTACATTTCTGTTTTTTATTACGATAATATACCATTATTTTATAATAGAACATGTCCGATAATTCCGAAGATGAATTGAATTGTGTCGATGGTGTCGAGGAAACACCCTGGATTTTGTATAGAAACCGAGATGAGTGGAGCGATGTGACCCCTCTACCTCAGGATGACGGTCCTCATCCGATTGTAGCAATCGCATATTCCGAAAAGTGTAAGCGTATCTCGAATATTATATCATTATTAGGTTAAATAGTATCTTGTACGATATATTCGAAGTCAACGACGTATACTTTTCATAATGTGTATGTATATTTAGAATGGATTTAATTGATTTAAATTGCAGTTTTATCATCAATGTGTGACTTTATCTCATGACTGTTCCAAATTTTCAGTCAAAGATGCCTACGATTATTTCCGTGCCATTCTAAAGTCAGGCGAAAAGTCAGATCGCGCATTGGCTTTAACCGAGGATTGTACATGGCTTAATCCGGCGAATTACACTGTATGGCAGTACAGAAGAGAGATACTTCAAGCTTTGGGAAAAGACTTGCATGATGAGCTGAAATATACAGACAAAATGATAAAGTACAATTCTAAAAATTATCAAGTATGGCACCACAGAAAGGTCATTGTTGAGTGGCTACAAGATCCTAGTGATGAATTAGCATTTACAGAAACTATTTTATGTAAAGATGCAAAGAATTATCATGCGTGGCAGCATCGTCAGTGGTGTATACAAACATTTAAGTTAGTACATCCTCGTTTCAAGGATTCTGATAAATTTTCTCTTACTGTTGATACGTGTATATATATTAAAAGATATATATTTATGTACGTAGTTTATATGACAAAGAATTGGAATATGTAGAACAATTGTTAAAGAATGATGTTCGCAATAATTCTGCTTGGAATCAGCGTTACTTTGTGATAAGTAATACAACCAAGTTTGAGAAAGAAGTAATAGACAAAGAGATTGACTTTGCACTGGAGAAGATAGAATTAGCGAACGAAAATGAGAGTGCTTGGAATTACTTGAGAGGGTAATTATATTTTATCTTACGATGGAAATTTGGAGAAAACATTTGAAAAAAAAATCTGGATATATATTATTTATAAGGACTTTATTCTTTTAGAGTATTGTTACATGATCCCAATGGTTTGGGTTACAATGAGAAAGTACGACTTAAATGCTATAGGATGTATGAAAGCGGATGTCGTACTAATCATTTGTTAGCCTGTATGATAGATATTTCTCAAGAAACGTTTACAACAGAAGAATTCATACTTTCTCCATATTTTGTTGATTCTGCTATTGGGGTAAGTAAAAATGCCAGTCCCAATTTATTTTACAGTATTAAATTGTATTATTCGTACAATTTAAATAGTATTATTAATATTCTTTTATTTCATATTTATTTGATATGCATATTTACATTTTAGTTGTGTAAAGCATTGTCGAAGAAGCACGACAAAATACGAAGGCGGTATTGGGATTATATAGCTACGGTATTACAGGACAAAATGAATGAAGAGTTAGAATCAGATTAATCAGATTGACTCGATTAAGGGCTAAGAAAATCTTATAGTGTGAGTTGTTTAAAAAGTTTTAGAGAATGTTTTTATACATCAGCCTGTCTGGTTGATGTCTCTTGGCCTCTTTTGTCTACAAGTTTCTGTATTGCACAAGAACAAAATTCTTCAGCAATTTATATATATATATATATATATGTGTGTGTGTGTGTGTGTGTGTGTGTGTGTGTGTGTGTGTGTAACCAGTTTATACAAAAAACATGACAGCATTTTATGTGACCCTGAAGCGTCTCATTAGAATTAAATATTATTAAATATTCGGAAAAATTATGATAAGCGAAACTTCAGGATAGCATTAAGCTGTACCAGATATATTGTACCAGTGTTAGTAATCTAAATAAAATAATGCTTTATTTTGTGTTGACATTCTCAGGTCTGTTACTTCTTATTTATTCAGTTGTATTCTTTTCATTATTCTCTGATGAAGACGAGATGTCGGAATTCACTTTGGAGTAAATGTAGAAAATCTGACTAAGAAATTCTGTGTTTTCAATGGGAACGTTACATGGCGTGTGTTTTGAACTTCAAGTCACGATTAAAAGATCAATGCTGACAATGAAACGTACATTGGTTATCTATTTATTTATAAAATAGTTACATACTTCCAGGTATAGTACAATAAATCGGTAATAATCGTGATAACCAAGTTTCAACGTAACTAAAGGTGACGCGTAACACAACATTCTTTAGACGTAAGATTTCTTGTGATACGCAAACCGTTTCAATAATAATAATAATAATAATGTACATCGAATCTTTTCTTCTTAAGTGAGCCTCGAATAATATGAAAAGTTCGTGCGTGTCACAAATGGCTCACCCTCTTCGAGACAATGCCGAGACTTGAAGCGAAAAATAATTTTCGTTGCGGGAAAGCGACGGCAGTGACTGCGTTGCTGCAAGCTAAGCACTTTTATTTTCCCCTCTCTCTTCCTCTCTCTCTTTTTCTTTCTTTCTTTCTTTCTTTCTTTCTTTCTTTCTTTCTCTCTTTTTTCGACTTTTCGATACTTGGGCGCGAAGAAGTCACCTCGTGAACCGAAGTACACGCAACAAACACGGGCACACACGTGACAAATCGATAATCGATAGTCGATAATCGAAGTTAAGGGGAACGGTGAATCGAACGGAGACGCTACGAAGCCGTACGTAACGGGAGAAAGGATCCTCAACATGTAGTTTCGGGTTGAAAGGACATAACATCGTATCTAGCTATCCTAACATTTAACAATCAACATCCAAACGATTACTCGTTAATGCGCTCCTCCACGAGTGGAAACACACCGTCTTTGTTAACAGAACACATTGAATTACCGTCTACCGCAGTTTTCCCTTCGTCCTGAGACGTCGTACGCGTCGTTGATCGTGATATATATATGCAACTCCGATATCGCTACCAAAGAAGATTGCTTCCACCTGGGCGTCGGCGAGCCGTTAAAGCTATGAGATACGTGAGTCTTACCACAAGTATATATACACATACTTGATTTACACTGAAAATATATACGAATATATTTTCTTACTTCTGTCTCTTCTTGTCCAATTTTAAAATCCTCCATATTTTTAACATCATATAGTATTATCCGCACTCAACTTTGTCGTGTCCGACGCGCGATGCTTGAGGAACCGCGTGACATATGTGTTCTTACTGTGACGCGCGTGCAACCCTGCAACGTGCAATAAGTGTTCAACGTGTAAGGAATGACTTCGGACAAACACTACATCCAAGATCACCCAATTTTGTAGTACATCCGTGAAAATCCGTTTTACCTTCAGAGCTCAATAGATTGTAAAAATCTAATATCGCTACACCGGGAGAAAATATCTGAAAAGTAATAAGTATTCGGTGGGTACTAATAATATATCATTACTAATGTACATATTTTTACACTGAGAAATGAATTTTGTGAAGTGAGAAAATATACTTGAAATATATGCTCTTCAATGTGCAGCTTTTCACGAAAGCAATTGTTCGTTCTATTCAAATAAAAGAATTTAGAGAGAAATTTAATGATGTTATTAGCATAAGAAAGAAAAAATCATCTAAGAAATAAATATTTATATTAGGTGGATATTAAAATAACATATTCACTTATATCAAGATCACGTTAGTATATTTTATAATATTTTTACTTTATTTTACTATATATTTTTACACAGAGAAAAAAATGTTCTTCAAATAAGAAAATATACATTTTCTTAAATCTATATCTATCTACCTTTCCATGATAGCAATTATTTATTCTATATATTTAAATAAAAGAATTTAGATTTAAGTGAATATGTTATCAATATCCACTGAATAAATCATTTTTATCATTTTAGATATTTTTTCTCCCAGTGCGCGCACCGAATAAATATTTTTTTTCTTTTGGATATTTTTTTCCCTCAGTATGACTATCCACTTATCATTCCATTTATCCATTTATCATTAGTTTATTGCTACCCAGTAAACGCCAACTAACAGTAACATTACATCAATGTTATAATTTTCCATTCAACACGTGTAAGTGCCATATAATCTACGTTGTAAGCAACAGTTACATTGTCGAGAATGGGGAATCACAACAATGATGTCACTGTTGTTTACTTGGTACACGTTTGTTCATTCATCAACAATCTCGTCCACAGCTGTCTATATTTGCAGCCTAAACAACATAAAACTCCAGAAGATACTCGAGCGCAATTAACGTTAACTGAAAGTCCAACCGGTCGCGCTTTTTACGTTAGCTGCCGTGGATTGACACTTAATCGGACAATCGAAAGTTTTTACTCTTGCTTTTGCACACGACTACGTAAATGCGACTCTGCGCGCGCGCGCGCGCACACCCACACACCCACACACACACACACACACACACACACACACACACACACACACACACACACACACACGCAACATACGACGATACTTTGTATATGTAAACTATAATTCATCGCACGCCGTTTCTCATGCCTCGCGTGACACAGTTAGGCTCTATTCTTTTAAGTTCTCGTTTTATTTTCCCCTTATGAATATATAGCCTATGATTGGACCATCTGTCAGCTAGTATGCGTACAGCACGACCACGATCTCTCTCTCTCTCTCTCTTTCTCTCTTTCGATTTTTCTCTACCTAATAAATAACTCTTCCTAAGTATCGACAACTCGCAGACAACGTACGTACGTCAGTATTCCGTCCTGGCTCACCTAACGACTCGATTTCGCGTCTCACCTTTGTGGAATCGCATTTCTTTTCCTCGTCCAGTAGCTATAACGTCTATAATAGATACCACCGAGAGAGTATCCTCGGTGAAGACCTCACTACCTACGAGAGAAGAGATAGATTTTGATAGATAGATCTTTGAATCCTAATCGAGTATAGTATCTCTACGTTTAAAAGGGTTCAAGATAGTAGATATTCGCGGCGTTGTAGCCTCGTTGTAGCTAAAATAGCTAAACTAGCTAAACACGCGCGAAACGATACTCGCGCGTCGGAGTGTCGAGTGAAATCGAGTTTCGTGTGTATGTGTATCATTTTTCTTGTTTTCTTTTTCTTTTCCTCTCCTCCTCTTCTTCTTTTTTTCTTCTTCTGGATCTCCTCGCTCGTTGTAAATCGCACGGCGTAAACTTGAGGACCAATACGACCAATGCAACCGAAAAGTGCTGATTACGTGCACGAAATGAGCGTAGCGTCGAGTTGCGCCGAATCGAATTGCGAAAGACAGCGAGACACACAGCGGGAGATATAACGAGAGATAGCGGCTCGATTTTGCGGCGAATTTCTCGCGATTTGTTGTCTGGTTCGAATTCCCGTCCCCTTTCGCGAAACACACATCGGACGAAGAACGCGCGCGAAGAAGAAGTGTTTCCATTCGACCGAGTTCTCGAATTTATCGGACGCGACCCGCGACCCGACGTGTCTCTTCACGGGAACTCGCGTCCACGAACGATTTAGTACAAGAGATTAATGTCGATAAATGTACATTTAGCACGTATTCCACGGCGTTTTCCAACACGTAGAAAATGTCCGGCGGCGGAAGTTGGACGACGAAGGCCCGTTATTATTATTACGTTGTGGTATCTATTCATAGCCGCACGAGATGCGGAATAACCGCCGCATTGCGAGATAAGTAAAGGGAACATAAATGGATGTGTGACAGTGGAAGCCGGCATGTTTTCGAGTAAATTTGCAGCTAGTTTTGCGATCCGCGTGAAATATCGACCAGCAAATTCTATTTGCGAGTCCTATTATATAAAGAATGTCGATGTCCATCTGATCAGTAATGCGCGTAATATTATTTAATATTAAGTAATATTTCTGGAATATTAATAGATGGTTATATATGTCCACTTCTAATAATATTTAAAAAATAATGCTATTCAATATTATTGTAATACTGTACATTTTTTAAATATTCAACTCTATGTGTATTATGATACATAATTGTAGTTTTTTCATTTCAAATGTGTATTGCAATACCAATTGTTTTATTATATAAATAAAGTTGAAATAATTTTGTGTAAAAATATGTTTTATACTAGAAAAAAATTATATATACATATATGTTTTATTTATGTATATATATTTTTCTATATTTTTATTATTTTACTTTATTTTTAATATTCTAAGAGCATTTTTATAATATGCCAAGAATATTATATAAAGTGGACATACAACATTAATAGAATATTTATATAATATTAAAAAATATTACATAACATTCTTAGAATATTATAGGAATATTATTTTAATATTGAAGTATTTTAATATTTATATAATATCCTAGGAACATTACGCGCTTATAGGGAACGCATGAGTCATATATAACGCTACGTTACGGACATAAATAAACAAATGTCAACGTCTAATTTGAAGGAACCGTCGATTGCGCGCGTTCAGAACCTGTGTTAATCGGGTTAATTTCAGGCAGCCATATTTCGAGTACGTCCTGAGGAAGAAGGAAATACTATATCCTAATACTGTAACTTTTTAATAAGTAAGCGACACTACTGTCGTTAGATATCCTTGCCTAGCGTTCTGGTCGCGTTATAATGAAAACATTACTTTATTGTCCGATAATGTAAAATTATCAGTCGTACTAAACGAAGCAGTACGATTGTAGTTCGCGGTGGTGCACGACAATTGCGAAGTTAAATAGAAGCTAACGCCGCTCGAAATTATTTGCAATTGCGCTGTGCATTGCCTACCCGCGCGATAATTACAACGGGGAATCGATGATCTCTCGCGTATCGCGTATGTATAGGGTGTTGCATCGATAAACGTTCACGACGATTAGTCGTCTGCCCATCGACAGACGCGCGTTGGTCGTACACACAGTCGGCAGGTTAAAAGTTGTAATCAGAGGATTATGGATTTTAAAATTGTGTTTTGCCAACCAATCCTGGTGGCGACATTTTCTTTTCTATGAATTTCGCAACGCATTTTATACCTGAGAATGATTAAAAAAAAAGAATTCTCCTACTGGACACGAGTGTGTTGCGAAACTCATTGAAAAAAATTTCACGACTTTTAATCTGCCTATTGTGTATGTGTGTGTGTGTAGTGTATGACCACGCACGCCTGTCGACTACGCAACTCGTCTGTATGATGCATCACTCTGTACAGCGGAAAGCATAACTGTTTAGGCACATTGAAGTTAGGAGCGCAAACTATCATGATTGAAAATCGCTACCGACGAGCTTGCGTAATAATCGACTGCAATAAAAGCCAAAGTGACAGCACAGGGCGTAAATCTTGTTGACTAATTATACTGTTATTTGGCAGATTTTAATTTCGCTGTTTTTTAATATTTGTGTTTTTCCCGGATTTTTCGTTACATTTGTGACGTCCGATATATCCTGTGTACTTGAAGCACCAGATTTTCCAAATGTTGCTCTTTGAGCAACAATATCGCAGCGATTGAATCCAGGATACTCTCTCGAATGTATTAACACGTTGTTACGTTATCTTGATCTTGAAATTTATTTTCACACTCTATACTATCAATTTGGCTCCTGTTATAGTCGGTTATTACGCAAGCCCGTCGACTCTCAATCGTATATAGACAGTTTGTTATGCTCCCAAATTCAATGGGCCTAAACCGTTTTACTTTCCACTTTACCTATGTAAATATATTTTTAAGGCTCCTATCCCTCGTGCTGCAGTCGTTCTGTTTGATGACATCAAAAGCGAGAAAAAGCTTAGCTCAAAATTCTTGCCGAATATGTTGAGATAAAGGGATTCGTCCATAAAATCGTCACTTGTGATCGATCCATCACATTTGTAAAATATTCCACAAACTTTTCTCTCGTTCTAACGATTAATAAATAACCGTAAAATTAACATGCAACTTTCTTCTTTCGCGATTGTATCTGATTTTGTGATCACGTTAGTGTTATGCTTACTGATTAAATTTTAATTAATTATTAAAATATGTCACTAATTGTTAAAATATAAGGAGAATTCTCGGAATATTTTACAAACGTACTCTCAATCAATCGCAAGTATTATTTTATGGACGTGTCCTATTATTTCGACATATCCGGCAAGAATTTTAAATACACGCTTTTTCACTTTCGACGTCATCGAGATAACTGCGGTGGAGAAACAGGAGCCTTAAGTCCGGGTCTACGATAGACCTTTAGCATTTTCCTCTGAACACTAAATTTCCAGCAAATTTCTAGCGAAGAACATTTACCCGGCGTTGCCAGACGTCGCAATTCCTAAGATTTAAGCGTTATCACGTCTTCCAGCGACACGGGAAACATCGGAAATGACGTTACATTTTATTGCTCCGAACCAAAGTCTCAAGGCTTGTCTCATCCATCGTAGGACCCGGCCTAAAATTAATCTTAAGTCGTCAGGCGACTCTGCTCGTCGCTGACGCGCGCGCGTGCGACGAAATTGAACATAGAACCGAGTTATCTCGCTACGTCGCCTCGATATGAACCTCGATCGAACTTGCAGTACCGAGAATCTCGCGGGATTTCCCCTAGCTAGCTCGATGGTCGCGAAGGAAAGTGACATGCAGGTCTGTCGCGCGTCGAAGAAGCGCGCGAAGAAACAGAGAGAGATATCAAAACGACCATTGCGTTTCAGCGTGACACGCGAGAGTCGCGAGAAGTACGCGAAAGGCTGTAAAAGAGCGAGCACGCGATTGTGTGTGTGTCTTCTTTTCCTTGTTTCTCTTTTTAATGTAGGAAAGCATGCACAACGACAGTAATATGCGTATATAGTTAAGAGGGTATAGTTAACAGTAAGATAGGACACGGACTCGTCACACGGCGGTGTGTTTTAAGGCATAACGGAATGCTCATCGTCTCTCGCGTGCTCCCTCTTTACACCCCGCGCACACCGTCGACAACAACGACGCTTCGACTCCCCCCTTGCTGTTTCACCCTGTCAGCCCACGGTCCCTTTCCGCGTCGTAACAAATAATAACTTCGGCCTAGAACTAATCGCGGGGGAATTATATAGAAAAAGCTGAACAACGTATCAGACTTAGCTTCTTAATCTGATTAACGTTGCGAGAGGGAGTAAAAGTACTCTCTCTCTCCTTCTCTCTCTCTCTCGCTTTCCTCCCTTGTCACATCCCAGAACTAACTATCGAGTTCGAAAATATCTAGAACGACACAGTTACCCCGTTTTTCTTGTCTTTTCTTGTTTTTATACATTTACTTACGTAACTTCAAAGACATGCGGTAGTGATCGAGTTGATATGAGACAACATTCGATGTTGATCTCAATTTACACGTAAAGTCTTACGCTCTAAGTGTAGGCGCTGCTAAAAATCGAAGAAATCCTCACGCCCGTCGTGAGAATTCACACGCATACACACGCATACACACACATCGTGCGAGATCTAGCTCCCTCCTCTTCCTCCTTCGTTTGCTTCCACTGACTTCTATCGACACGTGTTCGCTTCTACTATCTCTCTAATACGTTCGACGTGTCGACGACGCGCGTTGCACGTCGCGCGCGTCGTCCGGGTTACAGTTGCCGTTCGTCAGCTTCGCTCATGAAAAAAGTTAACCGCCCTACCGTATTACCCTCTAAGTTCGGAGGAATATACGAGCATCAGTTTACCGGAGCCGCTAACATCTCCGAGTGTATATCGCGAGAAAATGCACGTGAAACGGAAGGATACCTGAAACTCGCGCCTGAATAAACGAACGGCCCCCTCCCCTGCAGCTTCCCTCAATCCCAACCTCGGTCAGACTCGGACCGACGGTTATCCCGTTCCCTATATTCCTCCTTATTTATAGTTAACCGGAAGTAGGCAGTGATGGAAAATGATTAAATATATATATTTCGATCTCTCAAGTAAATCTTCTTCGCCTATCGCGGAAGCTTTGGTCCAGTCTCCACGAGGTCGTTGGGTGATTTTAACAATAAAACATTACACTTTTCGCGTTTTCGTACGTTAGTATTATCGGGCAACAGATCACTCTTGAATGCCAGATCGATAGAGAGAAGCCACTCCCTCCCCTCCCCGAACGTTTCTCTCTCAAGCCTTTTATTATTTCGCCATTTCCATTCAACGCTCCAACTCGACTCTCTCTCTCCCTCCCTCTCGTTCTCTCTTTAGCAGCACGCAGTCTTTACAATCTAGAATCTTACAACAATAATACGTTTACCCGTCACAAAAATAAATATTTTGATATCGCTTACCACCTACACGCTTACGCACTACAAACAACAAATCCCGCTTGACACGTCCAGCTGTGCGACGGGATTCACAATAAACTTTGTATGTCTCATCCGTGAGTTGACGTTCCCGTTCTCACGTATTTTAACCTTCGTCCCCTCGCAGGTTCAATATGTTGCAGTTCAATACGTGCGCGAATGTCGCGCGCTTTCGTAACAAATTGTACGTGTACTATGACTATTCATACGTGTGCACGCCTGAAAACGTGACCGAATTGCGAACCGTATTGCTGCTGCAACGTTGTGTCTCGAAAATATCTACGCAGTTTTTAGTCATGGCGTTAATGAACAATCGGTTATACATGTCTCTCGTTTAGAATGTATCGAAAAGAAAAGAAGAAGAAGAAGAAAGAAACGTTGAAGCAGCGCGATGATTCGATGATGAAAACAACTTTAATCTGAGCCTGTGAGAGTATCGACATCGCACTTTTCCTTTTCATGCGCGAGAATTCGATGTTTACCGAAATACAGGTCGATACGAATATGATTGTCGGCTTTTCCGATAATCATCACTTATTTCGGTGGTTATTCTGCAGTTGCTGAGATTGAGAGTCGCTCGGTTTATTTGGGTATATGTTTCGGAAAGCTTCTTTTTTCAACGATACAGCAAAAGCACATACTATTGCCAAAACCGATGTACTATTTTGTTTTTAGACTCTAAAGCCTTGTTGAAGGTGTAACATTAAAATTGATATACATAGATGCAAACCAGTAACGCTTTTTCTAACAAAATATATCCCTATAAGCGCGTAATATTTCTAAAATTTTATATGAATATTTTTAAATATTAAAATAATATTCATATAATATTCTAAGAATGTTATGTAATATTTTTTAATATTATAGGAATATTCTATTGATGTTATATATCCACTTCACATATTCTTGGCATATTATAAAAATGTTCTTAGAGTATTTAAAAAAGTAAAATAATATAAAAAAATATAAATAAAATATATATGGGTCATTCCATGTGAAAGGGATACGCTCAAAAATTAGATTTGATCGAAACCTATGGCAATCGGTAGTACTATTTAGAAAACATTTGTCGAATTTTTTCGGATTTTTTGACCCACACCATGAGCTTCTATGGCTGTCATAAAATTCGAATTTTTGCTTCGACTACCAGTTTCTTAATTCTCGTCGTCGTCGTCGTGCCAATAAAAAAAATCTGAAACCATTGTAACTTTATAGCATTTTTCCCGTAGAATCTGAAAAAAATACTTATAAAATTTTAGGTGGTAGTTTTCACCCTTATTTTGAGATTTTTAAGTTTAAAATCGAAATTTCGCAAAGTACGCCACCTTCGATTTTTTTTTGTTTTTTTTATTTTATTCCTTTTTAAATTTGCTTTCGATTAAGTCATGTCTCATGATGGTAATCGACCTGGAACAGGCCCAACCGTCTTGAGGGTTGAGATATAACGGTAAAAAGGTGGATTTTTGCCTTTGGGCCTTATGTTGGACCTGTTCTCATGATGGTAATCGACCTGGAACAGGCCCAACCGTCTTGAGGATTGAGATATAACGGTAAAAAGGTGGATTTTTGCCTTTGGGCCTTATGTTGGACCTGTTCTCATGATGGTAATCGACCTGGAACAGGCCCAACCGTCTTGAGGATTGAGATATAACGGTAAAAAGGTGGATTTTTGCCTTTGGGCCTTATGTTGGACCTGTTCTCATGATGGTAATCGACCTGGAACAGGCCCAACCGTCTTGAGGATTGAGATATAACGGTAAAAAGGTGGATTTTTGCCTTTGGGCCTTATGTTGGACCTGTTCTCATGATGGTAATCGACCTGGAACAGGCCCAACCGTCTTGAGGATTGAGATATAACGGTAAAAAGGTGGATTTTTGCCTTTGGGCCTTATGTTGGACCTGTTCTCATGATGGTAATCGACCTGGAACAGGCCCAACCGTCTTGAGGATTGAGATATAACGGTAAAAAGGTGGATTTTTGCCTTTGGGCCTTATGTTGGACCTGTTCCAGGTCGATTACCATCATGAGACATGACTTAATCGAAAGCAAATTTAAAAAGGAATAAAATGAAAAAAACAAAAAAAAATCGAAGGTGGCGTACTTTGCGAAATTTCGATTTTAAACTTTAAAATCTCAAAATAAGGGTGAAAACTACCCCATAAAATTTTATAAATATTTTTTTCAGATTCTACGGGAAAAATGCTATAAAGTTACAATGGTTTCAGATTTTTTTTATTGGCACGACGACGACGACGAGAATTAAGAAACTGGTAGTCGAAGCAAAAATTCGAATTTTATGACAGCCATAGAAGCTCATGGTGTGGGTCAAAAAATCCGAAAAAATTCGACAAATGTTTTCTAAAATAGTACTACCGATTGCCATAGGTTTCGATCAAATCTAATTTTTGAGCGTACCCCTTTCACATGGAATGACCCATATATTATATATATAATAAAAAAAAAACAGATATATTTTATACGTATATATGTGTATAATTTTTTTTTAGCATAAAACGTGTTTTTACACAAAATTATTTCGGCTTTATTTGTATAATAAAAAAATTAGTATTGCAATATATTTGAAATAAAATATATATAGAGTTGAATATTTAAAAAATAATATTAAATAATATTTTTTAAATATTATTAGAGGTGGATATATAATCATTTTTCGTACATATATTATGTTGCACCTATGTTGTTAAAATTATAATAATGATGTAATGTTACAACAGTGTTGTAATTTAAAATATACTGTTATTAGAAAAATTATAACAATGCCATAACTTGTTATAACAATGATATAATAATCTACCCAGTGAATACCAACTAATGGCAATATTACATCAATGTTATAATTTTTCACTCAACAATGTAACTACGTACAACATGTGTTATATTATATTGTTGAATGGGAAATTATGGTATTGATAGCAGCGTTATTGTAAGTTGGTGTTCACAAGGATATTGTTAATCGATATTTACGAAATTTATTCTCAAGTGTACACGTGAAGATATGTTTGAGCATGTCGAGACGTAGCCGGAGACTCTCGGCAACCGTGAAGCGGCGGGAACAGCTGGCAATCGTATTCATATCGATCCGACCAACTATCGATAAATGTCGACTACTCGCGCAAACAAAACACCGAAATTGTTTTATCGTCGTTACAACATATTCATTACTTCGTCTTCACGGTCCGTTCTTCCGTTTGTCTCCTCTCGCGATACGTGAATACCCACGAGATCGTGCAAACGATTTTGCACCTGCGAATCAACACGAATCAGTTCAGTATTCGCCGAAATCTCATCGCTGTCGCAAAACAGTCGTTTTCGTTGCCGCGCCTTTTATACTATATCTATAAGTCGCAAAAATCTCTCAAGCTCAATATTATCCCGTTTCTTCTCTCGCTTCCCGGGAAAAAATAATTATATGTGGATTTTGTCTCTACATGTCTATGCATAATCATATATAATTACATGTCCCATATCTTTAAAAAATGCCTTTGTACGAATATAATTAAAACGAATGCTTATGTTTATATGGCTGGCCACGATGTAAACATTTAATTGAATCAAATGACTTTTCCCGGTTTCCCATTCAACAGTATTTTTATTTCGTAGACATGTTTAATTATATATAATAATTATAATATGCGTGTGTAGCCACATAGAGATAAATTTCATATATATAAATTGCATATACAATTATATGTAATTATATATAATTTTATATGATTACATATATAAACTCTTTTCCCGGGTTCTTCGCCTCCTGTTCTCCTTCTTAAATAGTTCCTTCCTCCACGCGAATCTAGAAATTCCGCTGAGTAGAAGTAATAGTAGTACGTTTTGTTGAGCTAGCACGCGCAAAGCAACGCGGTGTCGTCTCTCGAGGCAATCGATTCTGAGAAATCGCGTATCGACCGTTTCAGGACAACGGGACACACCTTGAGGAGTTCCCCTCCTCTGGTCCAGGGAGTTAAGGTACAACATTGAGCGATTTGTTTATTTTGTTTTCTTCCTAATCGGGTGATCCCTTCAGGTCCACGGTGTGTATCGCGGGCGCGATGAGTGTCGTCAGAAGGCAGTGTCCAGAGCTGCCATGCTGGTCGAGATGTCCGGATCTGCACGACAAGCCTCCAGGAACTCGGACAGCGTCACCACACCGTCCCTGTTGCCGTCCATTTTCTGGAACAAGTAAAGTCGATTTGAGCCTGAGAGCTCCTTCTGCCGTATTTGTCACGCATTAAAAATTCAAGTGACGACTCAAGCGCTACGCTTTCGCGGCGCGCTGTTTGGGGTTCCTAGGGAGAAATATTTCTTTTTTTTTGAGATTGAGCAATATACATTCCACACATCAACCGAATGTACGATCGATCGAAGGGTGTATTTAGGTTGCAGGAATAGTTATACACGGAAAAGAAAAGCAAGTACGGTTGAATTAACGAGACATGTGTTCGGTTAATTAAGTTTCCGTGAAACTAAATAATGTATAAACAATATATCATTATATACCAACATCTTACAAACAAATAATAGAATTTCTAGTCGAAAACATAAATCTAATTTTGTTATCATTGCGCATATCCTTAAATTTGTCTGGTTATACTTCAAACAGAATACACCTAATCCAATTAGTCTGGTTACCTCGATAAAATCTATGGCTCGTCCATCAAATAGTCTGGTCTTAACACATCCCTATTTCAGAGTAATTAAATCAATCTTTCGTTTCGACTCGTTCCTTTCATTCCTCCCCTTTTGACGACTACGTTACGCTCCGACGCAGCATATCGGGGCTATTTTTTATGTTTTCCATAAAAAGTAACTCGGATAAAAATATCATCGGCGATATATTCTTATTGCAGTCATAACGTTCTCGGAAGGATAATAACGCGCGGTCTACGCCGCATCGTCGCGCAACCGCCTTAATACACCCCGTGAACATCGTGACCATAATAGAGCATTGTGTTACTTTAAGAAGTCGGTATTATGTAAAACGCTATAACGGTCTTATAAACTTTCTATATGGGAAAGTGCGCACCGTTCACACACACACAAATCCGTAAGTCTCTCTTTGTTTCGCATCACGGTCGCTCGCGGATACCAGCGGAGACCCTCATATCTCGTAACTTCAACATGATTGAATGAACTATGAATGAATGGAATTACTATGAAGCTTAAACGCCGCCGGGGGGAAAAAGCGCCACGCTGACCCAGATTGGAAGAGCGCTGACGTACATCTCAAGACGGTGTTCTACGAGGAAAAAACCTGCAGCGCTCGCACGCTTCCGCGTTTCTACGACGGATACACATCTGTGTGCGCCACGTATGCGTCACTTAAAGTAGAACTGGTCAGCCATGGGCGGTCCAGCTATTGCGCGTCTCGCCATCTATCCATCCGTTCCTATTGTATCGCGCACTCGGCTACAACGATTTTTCGTTGTAATATCTCACGCTTTTCTTTCCTCAAGTAGAACATGAAATCACGATAACGTCAAAAGAAAGGGGGGGGAGGAATTTCCCATATTCTTTCACCACCTTGATGCATAGCTGTGCGAATATAATATATA
>NW_014560173.1:17088-25489 GCF_001313825.1 Dinoponera quadriceps
TATATATTAAAATAAATAAATTATATATATATATATATATATATATATATATATGCGTACATAATTCGCTCGACAGCGCTATATTCAACAGCCTATACTCGTACAGAAGAGTGGCTATTATCGGGCGTTAATTATCCAAGCGATTCACGGCAATCGGCCGGATCGAGTTAATTTACGGAACAAACACGATCGAAAGGCGAGGCGCGTTTCGCACGAGCGTGTTCGGCGCGTGGGCATTCAGATTCGCACGGTGGTAAATCGGCCATCGGCAGGTGCGAATCGTAAAATTATTGCTGGCTATAACGCACGTGCGACGTATACGAAATACAAAGCTGACCGGTCGGTGTGTGAGATCATGGCTGGGGCTCGCGTCGTGTTACCGTTGGATGGGATTAATTGGTATCACGGCTCACTACAAGCCGCTGCATTATCATAGCCTTGTAATGATAAAGTCAGTAATCATCGCCAACAGCGCGTGCAGGATCACGCGAGAATTGACATTGATGGGGTCTTACGTCATGCAACGATGAAGCTTGATCCTTCGCTTCAAAGGGAAATCATCATTGCGTAATGAATGACGTTGCGCACGAGCGGATCTGCCGAATTATATTTTAGCAGCAACCTTCTTTGACGGGCGAGTTGTTACTGTTCCGACCAATCTCGGATCCAAGTTTCAGCCGTATGTTTCAATTTTAAACTCTACACGGGGAATAAAGATCGGTCGAATTATCGTGACAAAATGAACGTACTAAGTGCGATTCAGTAAGATTAAGTCGAATAAACATTTGATCATGTTGAAAATCTGTCTATGAAACTTCGAATGCAATTCTCTCGAAACTATATTTTTCCCGGTTTCACCATAATTTCTCGAGAACAGAAAGAGATACCGGAGCAATTTTATTCCTGAATTGTTTCTTCATTTCTTGTTTCTTCTTTTATCCTTGAAATTAGATTTTCCATATATCAAACTTAATTGTTGCAAAACATTGCATTTACCTAAAAAAAAATGGAGAAAGACGAAAAATTTCGAAGAAGTATGGTTTTTGGAACGCTAGTTACTCAATAAATGTTATTCTTCCTGTTTTTTTTTTCAAAATTTAATCGATAAAAAATTTATTCAGGAAAAGAATGCCGATAATAGATTTTCAAAATTTTATAAAAGGATTGCAAAATCGTGGCAAAAACAAAGAAGAATCCTTTCTTCATCACTCCATATTTCATAATAAACAAGCTTTTTTGCAACATTAAATATATCGTTCTTTTTTTAAAATTATACACAAACTATTACTGAAACGTAAATATATTTATATTTGTCGAGAAATTTGTGACATTGTGACAAGTGATTTATCACATCGATTTTTTCGCCTATTCAAAGGTCCGGTTTCCCCTTAATAAGAGCGAGAAAGTAACATCAAAATTTCGACGCGGGATTATTAACCAACAAACAACGCGTGTTATCATCGCCGCCGCCGCGATATTTCTGGCTTTAATTAAGTATCTTCGTGAGGTTATAAACTGGCGTATTTTTACGCCGCATCTCGCGTTTTCCATTATTTTCTCGCTCCCTTGTGACGTGGACATGATTCGATCATATCCTAAAATCGGCATGGCGGCTCATTTCGCAGAAATGAAAAGTGCCGGCATGCTTGGCGCAGCTCCCAGAAACAATGGGACGGATTTAATCGTGATCTGGAGCGAACGGAGCCCGAATGAAGCTCGTTTTTAATTAGTGCTACGAATAACGCAGGTGTCCCACGGTCGGCGCGCTTGTTGCCTCCGCTTCCCTCGTGATTAATTAGTTACGATTTGATCAAAACAAAGGCGTTCATGCGACGCGAAGAGCCGTTGCGAAAAATCGACGGTAATTCGCTATTTTGTTATTTTAACAACGATGCGCTCCATGTAGAATACACTCGGCCTGCGCCGATGACAGACGGAGAGTAATTGGGAACGGAAGGGATCTCGTAGAGTGCAAGAAAACCAGGAAGATAATGATCCTCTTAATTTATTGTTGGTATACTTATTTTTTGTCGTTTAGTCTGGCGCACTAGGTCAAGATAACTTTTCAGTAACTTTGTAATATTCTCTTACTTAAATATCTGTAAATGTACTTGAGGGCTATTCAATAATTACGTCACATCACGAGAAGGGACGGGGGATATAAAGGCCACGGAACGTCACATTAGACGGCGTAATTATGGATGCGCGTAGTTATCAATAGTGTTTGCTTTTGTAATACATTCGGTTATATTCGGCGAACATTTTTATGCTTTGATATGGTTTCTTATTAATAATTAAAATGTTAACTTTTTTCATATCTATTCTTTTAAAAACACTTCTACTGATGAATACTATAAAATGAAGTGACTTTTATGTTTACTTTAAATAGAATAAATAATCGCTTTCACGAAATGCTATATTTTGAAGAATAATATATTTTCTCATTTGGAAAAAGTCTTCTCTCAGTGTGAAAATATGTATATTAGCGTAAATATGTTATTAGTGCTTACCGAATAAATGTTTTTTTTATTCTTCATATATTTATTTCTCTCTCAGTGCAGAAGTAAGGAATTTTGCATGCTATAAGAAAAGAATTCTATCTTATACGCACAGTAATTCCAGATTTGACAACTGTAGGATCTTAATTTTTCACTTAATTTTTCAACCCGATCGTGAGTGCTAAAATAGCGATAACTATTTATCAACGACGATATCGCACTGTGTCCAATTTCGACGATATTGACAGCAACGTGAGAAAGCTTGAAATGAACAGAGGAACGCGCGAATAGCTGGATTCTGCAGATCCTGCGGTCAACTGTGCATACAATTTTGCCCGCCGGATCGAGAAAAACCAGCGACGTAAGAAGTATATTGATGGAATTCGAAGCAAAACAAGGAGCTGAGCGGGCGTTCATTCTTTCATCGCTTTCCTACGAGCGCATTGAGGACCTCGGTGAGCTTTCAAAGCCATTGTGCCGCGGTTAGGAGTTTATAAAGTGTCCACCGGTCCATTTTTCATCCGCGGCTCGTATTCATAGGGCTTGGGGTTAGCTTTAATAGTGCTTTATCGTCATCCTGAAAGCACCTCACGCGGTCGAGAGATCAAAAAAGGAAAGGGAGAACCTGCAGATACGCACGTTTCACTTATTGCGCCGGAAGTTTATTAATTGTTCAGCCCCGAGATCACTTCATTAACGGCTGCGTCGTGCGAACAAATATTTTCGCAAGGGGGATCTTGAAATCGTCATGTGTCTTATGGTGTTAAGAATCCACTGTGATGCTCCGCTTTTCATGCAATTCGCGATCTTACGATCTCGAATATAAACGGCAGTGATCTATGCAGCGGCACGGATTGTTCATGACAATTCAGGATATTATGCAATCAGTTGTGTATATATGTCCACGTTTGGGACATGTGTGTCACATGCCGTCAATTTCAGCGCTCTCATTAAGTCATCATCATCGTCGCGATGACGAGAACGGCTCGCACGGCGATAATTGGAGGAAGCTGCTACGTTATTAAACGTAATTACGAAAAGCCGTTCGATTAATGCGCACTTGTTCTTCCGCGTTAGCGGCTTGATCGAAGCTGCGTCATCGGTGATAGATAAGTGCATGGTAAACAAAATCTCGGAGAAAGAGAGAGAGAGAGAGAACGGGCGAAGGAGAGGGAGGGGATTTAAAGCGGATAGAAAGTGCGAAAGCGAGAGAGTTAGAGCGGATAAGCGCCGATGATAATGTTGGGAGTTGGAAATTTATTTGATATTCTTCGCGATGCAATGAGGCAGGTGGCCGAGGTAGATGGCGATAACTTTTGATAAATTCACCGCGTGAGTATGAATTATACACCGGCGATATTAGACCTCGCTTTGTGATCATCAAGAAAATCTCGAAGTCGATAACTTAAAGCCGTCTTAAATATGTCGTACGCGAGACGAAATTTCGTGTCTTGTGTGAAAACTTGAATTCTACAAGACGAGTAGGAATTAAAACAGCCAAATAGGTTTGAAAAACCGGCTCCAGACAGCGCAACGTCCAAAATCGGGCTATACACGGAAAAAAAGGAAGATTAGTCGCAGCAGTTAAATTGGCCATAACATATGGACACCGCCTAAAACTTTAGCAGCGTGAGCAATTTTAATTGCTGTAGTAGCAAACTTTTTCGCTGCTGCAGCAAAAGAGCTCACTGCAGCAATTAAAATTGCTTACGCTGCGAAAGTTTTAGGTGGTGTTCATACGTTACAACTAATTTAGCTACTGAAGCTAATCCTTTTCTGTTTCGGCGTAAGACATCTTTAAAATGTCATTAAGGCTTTTCTTTGAGATGTCATAAATGGGTCCCTTATGACCCGACGTTATCTTGGGATTATTTTTGAGTACTCATGTGCATTTTTATAATCGAAAGCGTTTCTAGGTTCAAGGTAGCATTAAAATGAAGTCCGTCGAATTTAAGAGAGAAGTAATTCGAGAGAGAAGTCGAAAAGTGTAGTAGAAGTGCAGTAGTAATGATAGGTTTAGTCTATAAGCCATCCAAGGATAACTTCCACCAACTCCGGTTAACTTAACCGACTGATTAACTCAACGGTCAAATTGACCAATCGCGTGGATCAGTTTAGCTAATTGGCCAATGTCATTGATCAATTTCATTAGGTTAATCAGTCGATTAGGTTAACTGAAGCTGGTGAAAGTCACTCTATGTAAGCGCAAACTATCCTTAAGGGGGTAGAGAGGTTTGAACTTGTGAAGGGCCTGTCAAATTTAATTCATTACTGCTGATATAGGAATGAATGAAGTACAAAATGCGCGTGTTCCAATTGATATTTTTAATAAAGATAATCAGCGCTATGTTTCGGAAGCTTTCCTTTTTAGATTGAACTAAACCAACGAATATTCGGCAAAAATTAACAAAATGGCAGCAAAGGACAAAAATATCATAGAAATGAAGTGTTTTTTATTGCAATAGAATTTTAATAAATGATATTATTATATGTTAATAAATATTTTTCGAATGGAGCTTAGTTTAACGGGTTCAATTTTACCGACTTGTTACGTGTTCAAACCTTTTCGAGAACATCAGAAAACTCTCTTAAAAGCATCAAAGTGGCGTCGAAATTTTGTTTCGGCCATCTCCTCCGTTCGTATGTTTGTTTTTCCATCCAACGGTTGAGAACGTGTTCGTGAATTCTTTGTCAAATTTCGCCGGGGCAATTCCCATCACTGCACCCGCCGCAAATTGAAAATGCCCCGCGCAAATATCTCGTGTAATGGTAAAATGAAACTTTTCTCATTCTGTGTATTTATTTCCCTTTGTTTCAAAGCTCGCGTACTTTATACGTGACGCGTCTTTTCCTATTGTTGTTGCACCCCCTCCTCATTCCCGTGTCCTGATTTCATTTGTCGTGTTCTTTCGTTGGGCCTTTTATCCGGCCTTTAGCCGAGCCTCGAAGTATTCATATTACGAAACAACAGGGCAGCAGCCGCAAGACCGTCGAAGGGGCCGTCTGTTTTGTCTTCACGGCACATCCTTCTTCGCGGTTTTTGCGCGTCAGCCCCGATTGTCAGGTCGATTTATCTTCGTATCCGAACGCTAATGTTCGCAAAAGGAGAACACCTAAGACCGGCTTTCCGAACGAAGGCGATGTAGATTCGGGTTGCGCGATAGGTTTCGACAAAACGGAACATTGTCGCTACTGCCGCTCGAACACAACTTGCGAAAAAAGCCGCGCGTGATCTCTTCAAGCGAATCCAGTACAAATGTCTCTGGCCGAATTGGTAAAAATATATTTAGTCAACAATCAGCGAGTATTCGCTGATTCTCAGCGGGAACACACCTACTTCATTTCTCCGTCTTTCATCTCATTAATTTCGGCCACACTGACAAGGTGTTTATTTAATTTGTAACTAGAATCGCATATGAATGAAAAAGTTATCGTTAGAAACATCATAATTGCACGCTGAGAGAAAAGATATCTAAAAAAATACTTATTTGGTGGGGGAAGTAAAGGGTAAATTGATATCGCGAAGATAATTTGTTACGACACATTTTTACTTATGAGCATTTTGGAACGTTTGGCGAGATAAAATTTAGCATTTAATTGTACATATTTCCTCAACTCTGTTCAATTTGGGCGTATTATTATATATATGTGCCCGATCCAACATTCCGCATTTTGTGGCGGTTTAGTTAATCCCGTACGCCTTGCGTGCGGCAACGCGTTTCATACCCACGTTTGCAGATCGCGTCAATAATGGAAACAATCGCTTCTATCAACTGATCTTTTCAGTGAGATTTCACTCAATGCTACTTGTAACCGAGCCACCAGTTACAAATATAGCATTGAAAATTCACCGATCGTACTTCAAAGAATGCCCCGCTCCGGTCTACCATTCGCTTTGATTCATTCACGGTTTATCCGCTCGGCGTGTATCAACGGAGCTCGCATAGCGTATTTATAATTGATTATCGCGGGCACGGGTACAGCGATATCAACGGTGATATTATTCTCCGCACGTGTCGCGGCGTGACGACTTGGCAAACGTTGGCGCGGATCATTCATGTAGCAGGTGGTATTGATATCGTGACCGTAAAGTTTAACCGCAATAACAAGTAACATCCACGTAGGAGATCCGGGAAAGTTCCCAGTCGCACGACCGCTCCGCTTTACGGCGAATCACGGCGAATTGATAACTCGCGTCGATGAATTACGCATCGTGCGAATCGAAAGATCTTTCGAGCGCTGGTGAGCACTCTGGAGTAACATTTAATTGGATTGCAAGCAGCGACCGATAGTTTGCGCTACTCTTGTCGAACAGTGTCTCGCAGTTTAATAACCCATACAACGCAAATGCTCAAAAGACATTCTAGGGACGTCCTGGAGATGTTAGAATATATATTCCTGGGACGTTCCTAGGATTTCTATTGAACGTTCGTGCTGTATGGGAATGGCGGATTCTGCCGGATTCCGCTTCGATTCGATCAGTTTCGCGAGCTGATGTCCTTATGTTGGGGAAAACGTGTTTGCTACTTGCAATTATAATCGTATAGTGAAGGAATTGTAGCAGTCGGGGAGAGCACTTTTCTATTAAAGGGGGTAGAGAAAGGTTTGAACTTATGAGATGTCGCTGACAGTTAATTCGTTATTACAGCTGTAGGAATGAATTGTTTGAATACGAAATTCTCTTGTATATATAGGCTATTTATATCGTATATTATAACGATAAAAATATATTTAAGAAATTAAGAAATATTAACATATCGTGATTTTGTGTAACTCAAAAACGAATGAAAATATCGAGATACTTTTTTTTTTTTAACTGAAGAGTATTAAATGTTTTACAGATCTTATTAAACTCCATTCAAAAAAATATTATTTATTTAAATTCTATTGCAATAAAAAACATTTCCTTTCTGCGATGTTTTTGTTTTGTTTCACTGCCATTTTATCAAATTTTATCGAATACTTTTTTCTTTTAGTTCAGTCTACAGAGCAAAACTTTCGAAACATAGTGCCATTTGTCTCTATTAAAAATGTCAACTGGATCGCAGGCGCAATCCCTGCAAAACCACAATACACAGGATGGATCGGACTGTAGTAACTCCATGTGTCCCGACATTTTCTAATTTTTGAAACACGTTTTTATTACTAATACATGTTATTTTAATTAAATATGGAATAGCGTACAAAAGGATTTCGTATTCGATTAATTATTCGATTAATTTCTACACCTGCACACAGTAAAAATATTTCTGTTATTTTGACACATTTCACACATGTACCAAACGGTCTATCCAAATTTTTCTGTCAATTCAACACAAGGTGAATTTTAGTTAGATTAACTATTTTTTCTCTCTATACTTCGTCGAAAACAAATCAAGATTGAATAAAGAATATACACAAGATAAACAGATCTTCTTTTCTCGGAAGACCCCTCGAGGGATTTCCTCGCGTGCAATTTACTTTCAGATGAAGTCGGGAATAAGAATCATACACACTTTCCGCTCACATCATCAATTGTACGGTTTAATCGCGAGATTTCTTTCTCATTTCTCGGGATAATCCGTCAATGCAAGGGATGCTCTTCCACATAACCCGCGAGGAAGGGGGGTCAATCAATCTTGTCAAGAGTTGCAGATGAAAGTAACAGATTGTAATTAAGGCCTAAGTGCCGTATTTATTGTGTAACGTGTGCTCGGTGGCTGCAAGTTAGATTGAGGAACAAGCGTAGCGCACCTTGAGCGAGGCCCTTGGGGGTCTTTGAGGAACTGAAACCACAGGCAATTAGAATTTAAACTATCCGAGTATATATATATTATATATATATATATATATATATACGTAAACGTAAGGTGCGCGCACACGTATACTGCGGTTTCGAGTTGAAGCTTCGTGTACTAATCTCA
>NW_014560173.1:25520-39127 GCF_001313825.1 Dinoponera quadriceps
CCCCCCCCCCTCCTCACTCTTTCTCTCTCTCTCTGGAAGTTTCATGGCTGCCGCACGCGCGACCACGGTCGTGCACACGTGCATCGGTGTGCATCGCCTCAAAAGCGGCACTCCTAAACAAAGCATTTACCCTTCCCGGTCGCATTGCCTTTACCGTTGAAATTTGCCCTTCCTTCAACATCAGGTGCATAAGGAAAGCATAGGGGAGCACGTCAGTGGATTCAAGCGGCTACAAGCGGAATCGAAGATGAGAATCTGTAGGAAGGCAGTGGCAGCTTAACGAGCCCGCCGGTAATAGATTGCGAAACGAGCTTCCGGGCGAAAATTCCGACGGGATGAAATTGAACTTGTCGAACCATGCAAAGGAGCATTTGTCGGGAGCGCGATCGTGAACATGCGTCTCTCGTTCCTCCTCTCCGCACGCGGTGAAGCGATGCGAGAGACTGTACGCGCGCTCGTGTTATTTTTCTTTCCCCGAAGCTTTACTTTCACGCACGGCCATACCGTCGGGATTTATCCCGTTGAATTCCATCCGGTACGTTTGTCCAGTCGGAAATGAAGTTTTCGGCGAGCGTGCGTTCGGCAAGCATGCGTTCAAGCGCCCGACAAACTGCGTGAAAAAATATTCCAAGTCCAATATAAGGCGGCCGCGCAGTTTGCCGGAAGTTGATTGCCCTATAAGCATGTAATATTCCTAAAATATTATATGAATATTATTAAATATGAAAATAATATTTCTATAATATTCTGAAAATGTTATGTAATATTTTTTATATTATAGGAATATTCTATTGATGTTACACTTCACGTAATATTCTTGGCATATCATAAAAATGTTTTTAGAATATTAAAAAAAGAATAAAATAATAATAATATAGGAAAATATATATAAATAAAAAAAATATATATATATACATATATCTAAATATAATTTTTTTTAGTATAAAACCATTTTTATACAAAATTATTTCAACTTTATTTATATAATAAAACAATTGGTATTGTAATATATTTCAAATAAAAAACTACAATTATATATATTATATATATGCATAGAGTTGAGTATTTAAAAAATATATATTACAATATTATTAAATAATATTATTCTTTAAATATTATTAGGAGTGAGCATATAACCATCTATTAATATTCCAGAAATATTACTTAATATTAAATAATATTACACGCTTATAGGATAAATTTGTTAAGAAAGAAGAAGACGCGAGGAATTGTCTTCTGCTAATAACGAGACTCTCATTCTCGCGCGCTCTCGGCAAATATTTCGTCGAAATGTTACGACAGAGCTGCTCAGCGCGTCTACGTCTGCTCGAGTACACGCAATTCGATTGTCGTGTGTCTTAAAAAAAAAGCGCCAACTCTTCGAAGCGCAGCCGTCATACAGAGCTGACGAGGCGCGCACGCGGCGCCTGTATCGGACAGACAGAAGACACGTCATCTGCGCAAATTGTCTCCGTAAAACCGCTTGCTCCTTTTTACCGCCGCCGGCGGTGGAGAGATAGGTGGAGAGAACGAGTGCACCGCGGGCATTGTCATCCGCAGCTAACAATGTGACAGCTGCTAAAAAGGAAGGCTCGCTCCTGTCGCAAGGATATTCTCTCTCTCCGCAGACACTCGTTTCCTTCCCGCGGAGTGAACAAATTATCGACAAGCGTCGCGCGTTTCGAGGACGTACGAAATTCATTTACTTCTTTGTCGCGCTTAGCCCCGACTCGCTAAGTCAATTAACACTCTCGACTCGTCGGTGTCTCTTTTAATAAATTGTCCCCTGCAGGGCTTATCCTCTAGAGAGGCGAAATAATTCTCTATGAAGATCGAAATATTCCGCAATCCGCTTCTAATACACAAACCGAGGCGATGATTATTAACTTTGCAATACGAGGGCAGAAAGAAAATTTATCTAAACGTAAAGATTGCATTGATACGCTGAGAAATAAATTTCGGTTATTTGTAATTATATATAATCGCGTAAACGAAAGAATTATCAGTCAGGAGAATCATTTTTTTTTGCAAGCGTCACTATAGTTATGTGTTAGTGATAATAATCTTACATGCATATTATTATTATCTTTGGTGTTAAAACCAGAAGAGGATATGATTTAAGCCAGAAATGACTCTAATCTTAATGAGATTTTTATCAGTGTGCCAGCGATCATCACTTCGAACACTTTTTATAAAAGTGAACCTCCTTCACCTTCTTTATCTAGCCGTTAATAAAATACTTTCATTTTTCGAAAATACTCCAAGTGGATACTCCAAGTCGAAGATACTTCCAAGAAAAAGTGTTAAAACTGATATAAGTACAGTCAACCGGTATACCTTCGTATGTTTTTCAGTTGCAAAATATCGAACTCTGTCGAAGAGAATTGTTTTATAGAATTAAAAATTCTACAAAAATATGTACCAGAGACACGAATGAAAAAGCGAAATATGAGATTTGATCAGGATTATCCCGACCTCGGGGGTAATGCCAGTCAACGATGTTTACAGTGTATAAAACCAGAGGAGACACAGATTTTACTGAAAATCGAGCATATTTATGAAATAAGAGATATGACAAAAAAGTTTCGCATGTAATATCTTGGAAAAATAGTCAATTGTTTATCGATTCGCATCCTTCGAGATGATACACACCGGGGGTGTTCCAATCCTGTGTTTCGCGCTCTCACCTGAAACATACGGTCCACCTTCTCGCGTACGCCCTCGTGATTCAGGTTTGGATCAGCGAATTTGCCCATTAGTTCGTATACGGCAGTCACGATGTCCGTCATCTCCTCCCGCGTGATACAGCCGTCCCCGTTGATGTCGTAAAGAGAAAAAGTCCAGCGGAGTTTCTCGTCTATCGAGCCGCGTGACAGTATACTCAGACCCGTAACAAAGTCCTGGGGACATAAAAAGCGACGTTCATTACATATATATATATATAGATATATATATACATATATCACTATATACGCGCAATATTTTTCACTCTGCGCGAAGATGCATCGCCGCCAACCAAGTACGAAAAATTTGCCGCATGAGTGCGGGAAAATTTGTCGCGCGCGTTACTCCGTTTTTAATTTTCGACACGCCCGGATACACGTGTTCGAGAAACGCGGTCGCGCCGGAAGAGCGTTAGCGACGCGCTTAATTGCGCGATAATTGTGCGAATAACGCCGATGGCGGACGGATGTATATACATATATACACATATATATCGGGCGGTAAACTTTAGCGCCCGACGGCTGAACCGGCGCGTTGCCGAAACTTAGAGCGAAACGTACAGATGTGAACACCGCGCCGCGCGAGATTTGTGGCCGTGCATGGGGGGTGTAATATGTGCACTCGCGACTTGCGGCTAAGTTATGTGCGCGGTCGAAAAGCGCGATTGTTGCGCGCGTTTATCGCGCGATGTGTGCCGTTATCGAGGCGTTCAATTCGAAATTGCCGACGGATATTCAACGCGACGATTTCGGAGGGAAAATCCCTCGTATCCCGGGCAGGCCTCCCTTCATCGCGCGATATCGGGGTTGCATCAGAGTGAAACGGAGTAATGGCGGTCGCACAGGCGGAAACTCTCATAATGTTGGCAAGAAATGTTGGATCGGTGCAAAAAGTTCCATAAAAATATATGCCAGAGACACGAATGAAAGAGCGCAATATGAGATGAGAGCGAGATATGAGTCCTCGACAATTTGTATTATCATTTTCACCAGAGCGTATATTTCAGGTTGGAATACAAATTTACGCTCACTTTCTCCGCATCCGAGTAACACGAAACGGGATGAGAGCGCGGATTTGTGCTATCGAGTACACACTCTCGCATTTGCATTAACTCCGCAATGATGCGAAATTTCGCTTGCGTAATAAAAAGAGCGCTATAACAAAAATAGACGGGCAGATGTCATTTCGGGAGAAATAGGTCGCCTGTGCATTTGGATGCACAGAAGGACGTTAAAACGCGCGCTAATTAAGCAAATAATGGCGATAGCGTGTAACGTTGTAGAAGAGTAAAATCGGTACCTCGAAATTCCCTCTTTCGGCATCTTTCGACTGTTTGTTCGATGGGGGACTCTTTAATCTGGACATCGTGGACGTTCGGGTAAATCGGAAAAAATTACAATTGTTATTGAAATTAATCATTATTAAGAAAAATGCTCGTATAACCGGAAATTCTGTTTCTTTCAACCGAAACTTGACTGTCCGCTCTTTCTGGTTAAATTCAACCAAACTTGTTTTCCCGTCAGGATATGTGGATGTGAAGTTGACTTCCGATTGGGAATCCCCTTCTGCGGCGTCCCACGTAATTTCGACTATTCGTTTACCGATCGCATTTTGACGTTCGGCAGCTCATCGCGGACATTCGGTGCTCGAAATCGGACTTCTCGTTCAAGCCATGGCGCATATTTCACATTACTTCTCACTCTTCATATCAACGATTTTTGTAGTCTTACAAATATATTCTGAGATATATATTACAAAGATATACATGATAAGTGCGTCGATCGTGGATAATCGGTGGCCCACACGGCGTGAACAGAAAATTACGTGAAATTGGGACGCGACGTTCAACGTGACGGAGGAAAATTGGATATGCGATTGCCTCGCCAGCGGATAAACCGGCGCTGTCAGTCGGTTGAATTACAGCGCGGAAGTCTTGCCCGGTAATAATATGTGTATATACACGTGAAACCGTGCGAAACCGCGAGGGAAGTTTGTATCGCGCGCAACACACGCGCTCTGTACAACAGATGCGTAAATAAAGCTGTAAGTAATAGAACTGGCATCCCAGCGTCCGTTTTTGGTACAACAATTACTATGGAAATTCCTCGGGAATTTCGAATACGGTGATTACGTAAGATAGAGCCACCGGTGCTGAGCCATGGTCTGCTCCCCATTGTGCCACTTATAGCAACTACAATTCGCCACAGAGCAAGATATGCATATCAGCGCGTTATCACGTTCATTTGGATGGAAAGATAGAACTGGGAAGGATGTTTACTCGCGATCCATTCGGACCCGACGGGTTCTAGCTTTACCGCCTCAGCGTGCGATGCGCATGAGAAACTATTCTGTAAACACCAAGTATATTCCTTTAGTTCCATTCGGAGTTAATTCCAATTAAAGTTCCGTTTCTCATATACGTGCGTAACGTGTAACGTTGTTTCAATTTGAGAATCAGAAAGGCATATATTTGACGCTCGATATACTGGGAGGAAAATCAATGATGAAATCAACAAAATTTTACTATTAATCCGCACGCCGAATTTTAATTAGCCGCCTCCGCAAAACCGGAGCGGGTGAACCGAGATGAGAGAGAGGCGAGGGAGTCTGTACGCTCCTTTGTTTCGTGGGATTTAAGTTGTCCTCTATCAAACATAAAATTTCAATTAAAGTCCCGCGATAAGGTTTTCGCCGCATCACGCGGAACGAAATTGCGGGCTTAGCTCGTCGCGGTAATTTTTCAAGGCACTTCCGGAACGGACGTTTTATGGGAGAAGTCACTTTGCTAATTGCGTTTGGTAGGCTTCGGCGCCAATAAAAAGCAGCGTAATAGGCGCCGATTGGATGGTGTGTACACTCGAGCGAATTAAAAACCATCGGAATTGGAAAGTCCAGTGTGCCTGTTTTCTCTAAGCACGTTAACTCGAGCGTTTATTTTGAAAACATTAATATTCGATTGATTGCTGCTCGATAATTGCGGAATCGCGTGTAACAAACGGGAAAGTTTAAAAAAGAAAATAAATGTAAGATTTTCCTTCTCTCTCTCTCTCTCTCTCTCTCTCTCTCTCTCTCTTTCTCCATCGATCAACGAGCTCCAATTGTGAAACGAAGCGGAGGAGTGCATCGATTGCCGAAACAAGGCGAGTTGTTTTCAGATTGCGTCGGGATGTAAAATGGCACGTATTATTCTGGATTTGGCCGCTTAATGGCCGTCTTTGAGATCAAAAGGCGCATCCGTTGAAGCTGTTAGCCCGGCAAATTGCATTACGAGCCGCGAGGAGAATAAAATAAAGTCAACGAGACGAGCGCGCAAAATGGTGGACGCTAAGTGACTGGAGTTGTCAGTGTTGTGGGGTTGACACAGATTGCACAGGGATGAGCAAACGTAGAAAGTAAACGTAGAGATTAAAACCAAGCGAAAAATACTATCTTCGCGCGAAGGCTTTATGATAATAATAATAATACCGGTATGCCATGCCGTATCGCGGCGTTATTAAGTCAAGAAGGAAACAATTGAAACGATACGCAAGGAAGCATTATAAGGAAAAAAAAGGGAAAGAAAAGAATGAAACGATGAAGAATACGAAAAGTCTTGGAAAAATGGTGCTTTTTAGAATGTTTCGAGAATTAAAACGATGCCATCAGAACCAACTTCTCTCTCCTTTTTTGTTTGGTTACGCGTTAAATACGGCGAATAACGTAGCTTGGAACTCAAGCAATGAACTATGGCGCTCGGAGAAAGGGAGAGAAACGGTCCAAAGGGAGTGAGGAATTGCCAAATGTTGTACAAAGTCTCCTAGAAAGGCTAAACCCTCGTATATATCATACTTGACGTTACTTAATCTTACTTACAGGCAGAATTCACGGTTTCGCGACTTGTTCTGCGACGCCTCCCGCATGTTTACACGTTTACTGTGACTTCGAATCGTCTTCTTTACACTTCTTTATACTTCTCATCGAAAGCGCTTCTCTACCTTTACGCGCTTCCAGGAGCTTATAATTTCACAATTGCGTCTTTTTAGAGACATACCTTATTTTAGAATTAGAGAGAGACATAATTTGTCTTTTCTTTCCTTCGAGTCGCTTCAAATAAAATTCTCCCACGCGCTTGATACGTGTTATATATGATTTTTTCTACAATTTTGAATTTTTTTCTGCAACAGAAAATAATGGAGTTTCGAATATTTATTCGGGAAGGTGAAGTTTTAAAATACACGGAGAACTCATGTCGAGCTAAGTAAGTTTTTCATAAATCAACAGCGAGATTTTCGCCCGTAAAATCAAGCGGAAGAACCAGGTATATGAGCGTTAATTAATAGTGCATAAGCGGATGCGCAAACCTGCATCATAATCATGAGAGCAAAAAAGTATGCAGCTGTAACTATGTAAACGAAGGTAGTAAGAACACTGCGTTGTTATTGCCGGGGGGATTTACATGTGTACATCGTACCTTGAACAATTTCCATTAGTTTAGTCCACTGCCGATTACATGGGTGAGTTATAATCATTTTACAAAACTGACCCGAGAAGAAACTAACTCAATACATTCTACAACGCGTTTTCTTTCGTGCAAATCTACTCACATTAATATCTGGAAATTCTCAACAGTAATGTAAAATACTAACTTCGATTCTAATTATTTCAGCTTCAGTATGGCCAATCACCTTCTAATTTTCTTCTAATTTTGCCTGCAGATAGAGTCTCGATTAACACGCTGTTAAAATTTGAAAAGATTCCTAAGAAAATTATTTTACGGACCAACTGTCTTCAAATAATGCATGACATATTAGTTTGAATAATATCGCTATTAGATCAAGTATCGCTTGAATCATGACGCTTTTGATCGCCTCTGTTGATAACATTTCTTTACATGTACGATTTAATCAGATATTACTTTAACTTTTCAACATTTCCGTCCCCTTTTGAGGTTCTTTCGACAAATTATTCATCAATCATGTAACCGTCGTCGTTGCGATGGCCTCGCCAACGTTCTGCGCGGTATTCGTATACCTCTGGGATATACTTCGCGTTGCTAAGTCAACTCTCATCACGAGTCAACCTCTCGGCTGATTCCCGTCAATATGACGCACACATATTGGTTTGCGCGCGAAGACGATGCGTTTCGACACAGGCGTGAGTAAGCATCAATATAGGAAATCAAAGTGTTACCAAATATACCGGCGTATTTATAGCCTGCCGACCCGATCCCAGCGGCAAACAGCGAAACGTCCGAATAAATACCGATTGTTGATCCAGGTCACCGTGATTATGTCGAGAGTCAGGAAACGGGGAAGAGGGCGAGACTCAATTATTCGGGGATTACGAACATAGAGCGAACGAGCTCGACGTATTCAAAGACCACGACGGCCGTTATTCAAATGCACGTTTACTTAATTCTTAAAGTGCATAACTTTGTTATTCACGGAATTTGCATCTTGAAAATTTTCACGATCGCGGTGCGCCACTCGCCTTCATGAGATCTCGGGCGTTTACGCGAAACGAGCCCGGCGAATATTCATCGGAAAGACCGCGACTTAACGTACTCGATAAATGTCCGATCTTGTCAAAAACGAAAGCGCCGGTTGAAAAATAAATATCGTGTATGAAATATCATGTATTGAAAAATATTTGTACCCCGGTAAAAAAAGAACCAGCTGAGAGAAAGAAGAAATAAAGGAAACTATATCTGGGACTAGAATGGCATTAAAAAAATTCTAGTAAAGAAAATCACGAATATAGTATACAGTATAAAACATGTAGAAAAAAGAGATAGCTTTTTTCATCTCGTCCGAAAATAAGCGCTCGCTGCCGAGGTGGAGTGAGGCTCGCAATTTGCGAAACTATTAGCCGGCTAATTTTTTTCGCTTTTGTTTACCGCAAGTACAGCCTCCCGTTGCTGCGTAATGAAATTGATCCGCGCGCGGCAAAGGTCGTGTTTCACACGCTGATCGTGCGAACGGGTTTTTTCTTGAACAACGACATTTTCGGTGCACACGGAGTCCCACAGCTACTCTGTTTTGTGCGAAATAAATCCTCAATTAATTCGTTAATGAGAAACAACGGAAAATGTAACGGGAAAGAATACAGTCAACCCTCCTATAACGCGGTATTCTCAGAACGCGGTTTCCATATAACGCGGAGCTGAAATTGCGATAGCCTTCCTATAACGCGGTACTCTTACAGCGCGGTTTCCGTTCAACAACGTCCCATCAGTTCTTTCCGTGCACCCAATGAATGATTTTAACCACTTGCGGTGGAAAGACGTGCTACGCACGTCGTAATGCTTTTGTCGCAGAATCGCCAACGACGTGGTATACACGTCGTCAGGCAATTGTCACAGAAACGACGTGCGTGGCACGTCGGCTGAGATTGCTGGCACTGTTCGAGCGACAGCGAAGAAGCGCAAAATCGCTCCGTGGCACTCAAACGGTTTATTTGTGGTTTATAATTGGACAACATTACATAATACTGTAAGTAATATTCTTCATTTGTTCTAATATAATAATAATAAAGTAATTTTTAACCCTAGATTTGCATGATGTCAAACACAAAAGAAACAAGGAAAGGATTAAAAAGAAAGTTTATATCTCTTGAAGATAAAATCCAAATTTTAAATCGTTTAGAAGGTGGGGAAAAAATATCGTCTGTTGCAAAATCAACAAATTTGAATGAATCTACAATTCGAACCTTAAAGAAAAATGCAGATAATATAAGGAAAACTGTGGCAAATGGCTGTCCGTTAGGTGCGAAACGTGTCACTCGCACACGAAATTCTAATATGGTTAAAATGGAACGGGCGTTAATGATCTGGTTGGAAGACTGTATAGCCAAAAAGATTCCTATCAGTGGAAATCTTATCAAGCAGAAAGCACTTAAAATCTACGAACATTTAAGGAATATTGGGCATTCTTATGCAGGGCTACAAAATCATTCGTTTGTCGCGAGTAAAGGATGGTTTGAAAAACTAAAAAAAAGGTACACATTGCACAATATTAAGTTTCAAGGAGAACAGGCCTCAGCAGATGCTGAGGCTGCCGAAAATTATAAGCTGGAACTAGCTAGAATTATCAATGAAGGAGGTTATTCACCTGATCAGATTTTTAACGCCGATGAGACGGCATTATATTGGAAAAAACTACCATCTAGAACCTTCATTTCGAAAAATCAAAGGCGTGCTCAGGGGTTTAAAGCTTCAAAAGAACGTATCACTCTTCATGTGTGCAGCAATCTATCAGGGAGCCTGATGATAAAACCAATGATAATAAATCGTTCTTCAACTCCCCGTGTAATGAAAAACATTAATAAGACCCAATTGCCTGTATTCTGGCGATCTAATAAGAAAGCTTGGATGACTCAAGATTTATTTAAGGATTGGTTTTATAATTGTTTTATCCCGGCAGTGGAAATCTATACGATGGAAAAAAATTTGTATTTCAAAGTTTTATTGGTTCTTGATAACGCTGGTTGCCACAACATAGAACTGGATCATCCAAATGTGAAAATGGTCTTCCTTCCTCCTAACTGCACGTCATTAATACAACCTTTGGACCAAGGAGTCATTCAAACTTTAAAAATGTACTACACACGCCAACTTTTCCAAACCATTTTCGACAGATTAGAAAATAGTGAAAATAAAACTCTTACTCAAGTGTGGAAAGAATTTACTATTTTAGATTGTATTAGAACCGTGTCATCGGCCTGCGCGGAAATTAAACCATCAACGCTTAATGCGTGTTGGAAACCTCTTTTACCTCAAATGGTTCAAGCAATACAAGATGATTCTACAATTTCACTCCCAGTTTCAGAAATAGTAAACATTGCTTCTCGTTTAAGCGATGAAGAATTTGTAGTAAGCCATCAGGATGTAAGAGAACTAGTACTCGGGGAAGAAACTTTAGATGAGGAAGAACTGATGGAATTAATTGATGCACCTACCTCAAATGCATTGCTAAACGAAAATATGGAAAACGAATGGGTGCCAAATCTTGATTTACAAGATGTGAAAAAAGGGCTAAATTTGGCTAAAGAATTAGAACTTCATTTCATTCAAATTGATCATTCAACGGTGCGCAGCGCAAAGTTTAAAAGAGAGTTAAGAAATTGCTTAGCTCCCTATAGAGAGGTTTTAGTGGAGTTAGAAAAAAAAGCTACAATCGAAAACCAATGTGAAGATGAACCAAGTGAGGAAGACATTTTACCCATTAAAAGAAGACGAGTTAGGCGACTCATATTTGACAGCGAGGATGAGTGTTAAAAGATTACATAATTTTACAAAAGTCTTTCTTTTTTTTTTTTATTGGAAAACAGTTTTTTAGTTTAGTTTTTGTTTCATTTTTTTTTAATCATTTCCTTATATGAACTCTTCAATTCAATAAAAATAATTTATAATTTATCTTGTCTTTTGTATTTATTGGTTTCCATATAACGCGGTACGAATGATGTGATTTGTACTAATTCTGAGTTTCTTATAGCGCGGTTTCCATACAACGCGGTAGATGGTTTCCATACGACGCGCTACGAATTAGCCTGGTTTGTACGGTTAAATCCGAGTTTCTTATAGCGCGGTTTCCATATAACGCGGTACGCACTCACCGCGTTATAGGAGGGTTGACTGTAATTCCAAATATTCTGTCCTACACTCGCTGACGCGAGATCTGCCGTACGATTAGTCGTAAAACGCGAATTATGCGTTTCGCTCTCGTTCTTCACCTTCAACCGGCATTAGTGAATTTAAATGGGAATTGCTTTTGACAGACATGTCCGAGCAGTTTACACGAGAATGCTTTTCAACTGCTTGGCACAGATCCACGTGTGAGCAGGGAGCACGCAAATATTTTAAGCCGCGGGATGTCACAATCGTTTTTGTCATTGTCGGTTAACATATCGTGTGATGAAGTTTCCCCTCTCTTCGCAGGATCGGTTTCTTGTTCTCGATCGAATTCTTCGAAAAATACGTTTACATTTATATTTGAGAACTTCGTATTTCTGAAGATTCCATGATATGCAACTAGAATGATCTTGCGTTCCGACAGCGTCGAGAAAGTTATTGAACAAATTATTCAACGTTTCTGATTAATCGACACCGCAATCCTAACGCAAGCGTCTTGGTGATTTATGCTCGATTCACACCATCGGTCAGATCACGGTTCAAACCGGTCCAAATTCGTTTCTTCGCGAAATCCAATGCTTCATTGAGTTTACATTCACGCTATTACTCACGGTCAGGAACGGTCACAGGACCGCAATCCTTCTTCGAGAGAAATCTATATTGCGGTGTGACAAAATAGCGGTGCCTACCATGATCGAGAGTGCGAAACGATAATCAGCGGATGACCGACGGAAGCTCGATCATAAAAGGGAACTCATCTTTCTCGTCTGAGGCAGACGAAAAACTTACCGAATGTTTGCGCAAACAAAAAGTCGTACAATTTCTCTTACCGCAAATATCGCACTACCATTGTAACACAAATTAAAGACGTAGAAATTGCGATTAAACCGCACCAAATTATGTATCTCATCTTTCGTATTACAAATATTATAACACACAAATCCCAATAGTATAACAAAACATTAGATTTATAACGAAACATAATAAAAATAAAAATATAACATAATAAAAATATAATATAATATATAACATATAAAAAATATAACATCATAAAAATAAAAATATAAACAAAAACAAGGGTTTGGAGAGCGTTTTAAAGCAAGGTACTGTGTAGCATGAATGACGTGTAGATGATTTCATTAACGCGGTCCAATTCCCCGAGTGTAGTAATATCCGAAATTTCCAATCCAGACGCATTATTTCCCAATATCCATGCATTACGATTACTATCTTGGAACGTCGTTACCGGCTCGCAGAATAATCAATGATCGTGATGCGCGAATACTCAAAAATGATACGCCTAATTCGACATTTCCAACGTCGTTATTACGCGGCATTAATACACGGTGCTGTAATACAAGACTCACCGACGAGAGATCGCGGTTGCAAAGCGGGAGTAGCGGGAATGAGAAATCCATGACTCAACCGTGATTTGACCGTGCTTTGACTGTACAATAGGGACCTCTTTATAAGTCCTCTCATTTCTTCCGGTTATTAAGTCCTTTTCCCTCTACATATATCTTCACTAACACTACTCGGGCCGGTATTCATAGTCGGGTCTTACATTTAAGATCGTCTTGAGTTCATTTTCAGGTGCTGTGTACGGGTCGCTTCGCCGGCTACAATGCATCTGAAGGTGAACTTAAAACGGTCTTAAATATCAGATCTGAGTATGAATACCGGCCATGGAGTCTCTTCCACATTGATGCTCGATGGCCAGTCAAGTAATTGCGCGTGCAGCTCGGTACAGCTGGTTGAATACCTACATAGTCGTACGATCAGCTGTAACTATTTACCGATGTATCATGTTGGGTTACGCATGCTTGCGTTTGCGCATGCGATGGACGGAGATCGGACGACTTTGTCGTCGAGGCCCGTTATAAATTCGTCTTATATCCCTGTAGCTTCGAAGCTCAGGTTCGTAACGTTTCACTGTACGGTGAGAATCGGCACGTTCTCGTAAATTTACGCGAGCAGCACTGTGAATAAGATAAATGAACGGAATGACTGAAAGGAACAAATGAAACTTGTCATATTTGCATAGCGAGATAATCCTTCGGGAGGCTGCCTACGAGAAATACCGAGCGGAGTTCCCGATTTCTCCGCATTAAATCACGACTCCGCCTTACCATTGGGATCATTTCCCGTGATATACACGACATTGTTAGCGCAGAAAATTTATTATGATGCATAAAGCGTCGTTTACGCGCGCCGTGATTGATCGTACAGTAGAGGATCTAGGCCGGTTCTGGCTCAATTGGATCTGTTTTACCGA
>NW_014560174.1:0-2211 GCF_001313825.1 Dinoponera quadriceps
CAACAGGAGAGGTGTTGTGTTCCATCAGGACAACGCCAGGCCACACATGTTTATAGTGACTCGCCAGAAACTCCGGGAGCTTGGTTGAGAAGTTTTGATGCATCCACCATATAGTCCGGCACCAAGCGATTACTATGTTTTTCTTGCATTGCAAAACATCCTTAGTGATAAAAAATTGGCATCAAGAGAAGATTGTGAAAATTGATTACTAGAGTTTTTCGCCAATAGAAACCAAAAATTCTATGAGAAAGGCATTATGAAGCTACCTTTAAAATATGAACAAATTATAAAACAAAACGGTGCGTATTTGGCCCAAATCGGACAATCCGAAACATGTTAAATAAAGTCTTGAAGTTCACGTAAAAATAATGGATTTATTTTTCCCTAACCTAATATATACGAGGGTAGATCAAATATAAACCAACCTTTTGCAAAACAAAACCTTATATTTTTTTAAAACAATTCTAATTTACTGTTACGTCTTGGAGGAGAACGTAACTATCGTACTCGCAAATGCGAGTCCCAAACGTATCTGAATGCCGGCGGTGCAGGTCAGAAACCAGAAGGGTCATTTTACTTTAACGCGGGCATACGCAGAGTGGTCCTTTTTTAGGTCAGGATATTGAAATCTTTCACCAGGGATGGGACCGCGAGCGGAATAATTGGGGAAAGAGTAATGAGTGCACGATGGTAAAAATATTAAATAGAATAAGAATTTTAACTGAAAATCTCAACATTTATTATTTAACAAAAGTTGAACTTAAAATATAAAATAACGTACTGTAGGTTACAAAATTAGTTCGGTATGTTGTCAGCATAACGACGAAGTATGTCGAAGACCATAAACGGGGCCACGGCTCCGAATTACTAAAGGTCGCTATACAGAAATGCAACCTGGCATTTCTGCAACAGAGATATCGAAATCAGGATGGTCAGCGTCCTCATTTAGATGGCGCTAACACATCAACACCGTCCCCTCTGATTAAGACATAGGAAGAGGATAAAAGGGGACGTAAGACCGGTGCGGGTGCGACTCTAACTCTCAACTCTCGAGCACCGACACGCTGTCGGACACATACGTAAAATTGTATAGGGCAGTCAAGTAATAAAGACAAGTTCAGTTTTTATCAATCGAAGAAACATTTTATTAATCATCGCACCTCACCACCTTCCCCCGCTCTACTACGCTGTATCTGGCAACCCCACATTACCGCGACGTATCGGACTCGCAACAGGTACAACAATTCGATATGTTAACAAGTGTGGTGACAAAGTCGGATGTATAGCGGGGGTGTAGAATCTTAAGGGGAAGGTAAGGAGTTAGGGGTAGGAGGTTCAGAAAGGAAAATAAAAGAGTCTTATGGAGCTGGTGATGTATCTGGAGTTCGTTGGTCAGTTGTCGGGGAATGCAAAGGTGGGTTAAGGTACCACGGTGGGGAAGCGGGAGGTGAAGCCCATGGAGACCGTGGAGGAGAATAATCGCGAGAGGATAGTATCTTGGCAGAGGGGCTTGGTGGTTGATAGTTAGGATCAAGCGAATAGGAAGGGACGAGAAGGGAACGGTCTGACGGTGACGAGGCATTCTCGTCTGAGGATAAGAGTAAGGAAAAAACCATATGTTGTGCTGCTAGCGTGTCGTCGCTAACCTCATGAACATCTCTATGTGCGAATGCAAGGGTCTTAAGCCTTTTTTCTCCACGTAGGGTATTCACTTTGATACGGAGGGGTATTAATGAATAAAGAAATTGAAGCTAATAGGGACGAGTATAAATTGTGCTGATTAGTGATGTGTTTCCTTCTTGGATTTCTGAGCCTGGCTGTCGTCCCGTGATTCGGGTTGTCTGGATGGTAGGTCCACTTACGACGGTTAAATCAAAATATCGAGATATTCTAATACTTGGACTATTCACTAGAATATCGAGATGAATATCTTGTTAAAGTAATCCCAAGNCGAGTTTTCACCAGAAAAAGTGGCACAGGAGAGATCCCGATTCGAACAGCAGAAAGCGAAGTCGTAATGGAAGTCGTAATAGAACGGACGCTATAGAAGTCAAAAATGACAAGATGCAATATAAGTTGAAATGGCAAGTGAGCTTGTGGCAAGAGTGTGAGGCTTATATATAAAAGATTTTTGGGGATGGCGGATGACGATCGCCAATGAAAGGACTTTTCGTGGAAAATGGATATGGAAGATTGGAAAACGGATATCCT
>NW_014560175.1:0-403 GCF_001313825.1 Dinoponera quadriceps
AAGAACACGAGTATCGTTTATTCAAAAATGCATTGAAATCAGAGGACATCATTTTAAACATTTCGTTAAATAAATTCTTGTGCTGAAAAGGATAAAATTTGACTTTTTTGTTTCCAACAAACATACGTAATTTATAATTTTCAAGATCATTTGAAGATCATGTTGTTATAGGCCATTGAACTTCTTTCGATGATAGCTATAATTTTTCGTAAACAAGAAAAAAACATATTTCTGTTTAAAAAAAATTATCTTGACCTTCAAATCTTTGAAAATATGACTTTGAAAAAAGACGTCTTGTTATTGTAATTGCTTCCTTGAACGATATCCCGCTCCTCTTAAACGATTTCTTACTGTTTAGGTGGGAGTCGAATATTATTAGACATGATTACATTGGCAACCAATT
>NW_014560176.1:0-241 GCF_001313825.1 Dinoponera quadriceps
CAAATTTATAAAATTCGGTTGCCTTCTCTTATGAAAAGGCGCGAAGTTTTGGCTCATCTTTGGTCAGGCCATAGGCCTGAGTAACGAGCAAAAATTTGCCTCGTCACACCTCATATGAAAAAAATCGTATAGTAAAAATGAATTTTTATATTGGGTGAGTGCAAAAGTGTATGCGGAGTTTGTGAGTAAAAGTCAGACAGTGATTAGGCAAACAAAGTTCTTTATTCAATCAATGATATAT
>NW_014560176.1:436-1046 GCF_001313825.1 Dinoponera quadriceps
AACGATATCAGGAGAATACGGTGGATGGACAGTTAGGACATCCCATTGCAGGCTGTTCAGTTTGCGCAGCGTCTGTCTCGAAACGTGTGGTCTTGCGTTGTCGTGGTGAAAGACTACGCCCTTGCGATTTGACAAAATCGGACGTTTCTGTTTGATTTCTCGATTCAGATTGGTTAATTGGCGACAGTACTTGTCCGAATCAATCGTTTGACCAGCGGGGAGAAACTCAAAATAAATTATGCCCTTGCAATCCCACCAAACACAGAGCATCACCTTCATCGGGTGTAAACCGGCCTTTGCCATTGCTTCACCATGCTCACCTGCCTGTTTCCATGTGCGTTTGCGCTGAACATTGTTGTACAGGACCCATTTCTCATCGCCCGTCACTAATCGATCCAAAAACGGCTCGTTTTTGAGCCGCCCGAGTAAAAAAACGGCAGCAGAAACTCGCTGGATTTTGTTCCTCTCCGTCATCAAATGGGGCACCCATACATCGAGCTTCAAATCGAAACCGATTTTTTTTTAACGCCGAAAAGCGGTTGATCGGTCTACGTTAAGTGATGTAGCAACTTCCTCTGTTGAAATTCGCGGAGTATTCTGAACTAAAGTT
>NW_014560176.1:1355-1585 GCF_001313825.1 Dinoponera quadriceps
ACGGAGATGGCGGTATTAATGACAAAACTTTACGCCGCTTCTAACGCCACCTATTGCACCTCCGCACGAACTTTTGCATTCACCCAATATTATGTGACAGATAATAAATAAAGTGATATTTTGAAGATATTATATTATAGGTATATATTTAAAATACACATTAAGTTAACATATTTACATCAGTACACATATTTATTACAAGTATAAATCTATTTCTATTTATAATATAT
>NW_014560177.1:0-1514 GCF_001313825.1 Dinoponera quadriceps
ACACATCGAAATTCCAGCTAGACAATAAGAAGAATATCGCGAAATACGAAACGACTCGTGTATATACATACCACCATAATATAAGGTCTAGTAAAAAGTAATCCATTATTTTTGTATCAAACTGGAGGCTTTATTTAACATAGTTACAATGATCCAATTTAGGTGAAATATACACCGTTTTGTTCGATAACTTGTTGCCATTTCGAAGGTAATTTCATTATGCCTCTCTCATAGGAACCCTCGTCCCTATTGGCAAAAAACTGGGAAAGTCGATTTTCACAAGCTTCTCTTGAGGCGAATTTTTCACCAGCAAAAAAATTTGCCATAGACAGGAACAGGTGGTAATCACTTGGTGCCAGGTCCCGACTATAAGGTGGATGCAAAAGAACCTCCCAACCAAGCTCCCGGAGCTTCTGGCGAGTCACTATCAATGAGTGTGGCTTGGCGTTATCCTGATGGAACACAATTCCTCTACTATTGGCCAAAGCTGGCCGCTTCTGGGCGATTGCTTCCTTCAGACGGTCCAATTGTTGACAGTACAGGTCCGAATTAAAAGTTTGGCCGTAGAGGAGCAGCTCATAGTAAATAATTCTCTGCCAATCCCAAATACACAGCAAAATCTTTCTGACCGTTAACCTTGGCTTGGCCACCATTTGCGCCGGCTCATCGCGATTCGACCACGATCGTTTTCGCTTGACGAAGTAGGTAGTAAAAGTAATTTGTTTCAAGATATTAACTTCTTTTCAATTTATTTTATTGGGTTGACAAATAAGTTCGTTCGGTTTTTTTGACTGATATATAACACAATTTATTTAATATACAAAATATATACTAATCAATAATGTATTGACCTTTCTTTTCTATGACTTCTTGCCATCTTTTTACCAATTTCATAATCCCACATTCATAAAACGTCTGAGGTTTACCGGCAAAAAATTGATCCAGTTGCGTTTTAACAGCTTCATTATTAGCAAAGTTTTTCAGAGAATTTTGCAGCGACCAGAAAAAATGATAATTAGAGAGTGCCAGTGAATAAGGAAAGTGAGGCAAAACATCCCATCCAAGCCTTAACAATTTGTTCCGAGTTGTTAATGAAGTATGGGGTCTGGCATTGTCGTGGTGGAAGACGTCTCTTTTTCGATTTGCTAATTCTGGACGTTTCGAACGTATTGCTTGATTCAATTTCATTAATTGGGAGCAATATACAGTCGAATCGATTGTGTTGCCTGATGGTAAGAGCTTATAATAAATGATATTTTTATAATCCCACTACACTGAGAGCATAATTTTCTTCGAGTGCAATCCTGCCTTCAAGGTTTGTGGTGGTCCACTGCTGTTTCCCCATGATCTTTTACGTACTACGTTATAGTAGATGATCCACTTTTCATTTCCCGTAACCAACCGCTTCAAAAATGGATCGTTTTCTTGGCGTTTCAGCAGCGCTTCGCAGATAGAAATGCGAGCGGTTAAGTTGGCCTCCGTCAATTCGTGCGGCACCCAAACATTGAGGCGAG
>NW_014560178.1:0-490 GCF_001313825.1 Dinoponera quadriceps
CGAGAGCTTTCCAAAACGCTATAATGAAACGTTTTTTTAATCAGTACTTTTCGAGTTATGAGGGTTGAAAGTTACGGTATCGCCGGCATTAGCATTACCCAAGGTGGAGGTTGCACGGTCGGATTTACACCTCTTTGTGTGTTTGTGTGTTTGTGTGTGTGAATATGTGTGTGTCAACAGAGATAAGGACCCCACGGTTTGTCACTCCGGCGTCTAAACATGTTTTTCCAGCACGATGGATGTCCAGCGCATACATCTAGAGTTGCCCGTGAACGGTTGAACGAAATGTTTCCAGATAAATGGATATGGCCCACATCATTGGCCACCACGATCACCGGACCACTCTGTTCTCGATTACTATTTGTGGGGAAGACTAAAAGATCTGGTATACCGCGAACGCCCTACGACAAGAGATGATATGATTCGTAGAATACGTCTCGCTATTCGTTCTCTACATGTTGATGAAATTTTTCATGCAACAAATAATTTC
>NW_014560178.1:519-778 GCF_001313825.1 Dinoponera quadriceps
TGCTTGCATTGAAGCAAACGGTGGACATTTCGAACACCAGGCCTAATAACATCAGCCACACATACATACACATACACGCGCGCGCGTACAGCAGAGAGGGTTTGGAGTCGATAAATACTACGGGAGTGACGAACCGAGGGGTCTTTATCTCTGTTGACACACATGCATTCACACACACAAACACACAAACACACAGAGAGGTGTAAATCCGACCGTGCAACCTCCACCTTGGGTAATGCTAATGCCGGCGGTACCGTAA
>NW_014560178.1:921-1152 GCF_001313825.1 Dinoponera quadriceps
ACGTGATCTTCAAACGACTATCCAAGGTCAAACCAATGACACCATCTTATGTGCCCCTCAAAGTCACAAAACTTTTGTCTGAAACATTTTTCTTTGAAATGTCGTGTTTACGAAAAAATCGGGTGAGACGAATGGTTTGGGACACCCTGTATATACCAGGTGTAGAAGTATGAAACCGGAACTTTTCTGTAAAAATTACACGTCTGTTGTTTGAAAATGATAAAAAATATT
>NW_014560179.1:0-487 GCF_001313825.1 Dinoponera quadriceps
AAATATCTTCAGAGCTAAAGGATTTTCTATAGCACATGATGGACCAAACTGTCGTTTGGTCATCACTAAAATGATGGCTGAAATCATGACTAAGTTAATTCAACATTTAAAACCCAAAAAATAGCCTTTTAAAACGCCAATGGGCTATCACACAGAAATAAAGAGTTAGAGGTTTTCTTAAACGCACACAACGAGACATACTACTGGTATCAGAAACTCATTTCACTGCAAAAAGCTACGTAAACATTTCAAACTTTAGTTGATATTACACGACGTATTTTGATGGTACAGCCCATGGTGGCATGGCCATCTGCATAAAAAGCAAATTAAGACAATTTTCAAACAACTTCGTTTAGAGAAAAACAACTACAAGCTACCAATGTTGTCGTAGAAAATTGGATGGGAGAACGAGACGAAGAACTGTGTCGGCGGTATACTGCCCCCTAAAATTTAATATAAAAAAAGAATATTTCAATTGGTTCTTCAA
>NW_014560180.1:0-1940 GCF_001313825.1 Dinoponera quadriceps
GTGATCGTCGACTTGAATCATTTTGCGTCCTGTAACGGCGGTTGCGCGTGGCACAAGAAGAAGAAGAACATCATCACGCCCGCATTGTAAAGGCCAGATCGCCATTCTGTCTCAACAGCAGAATAAACCATTGCACAACCGAAGAACGATTTCAAAGAATTTCCCTTGTCACCTATCCTTCATTACAATCCGTGCCCTGCGCTGGGTAGATCCAGCGGGAGCGTTGCACGCGAGCAATTGAGTGCATTCGCTCGCAAACAGAAGTTATTAATTAAGGAAACATCTATTCATAATCATTTTCAATAATTAATAACTTGAAATTCTGCGTGTTGCTTACAAAATTGCAGGGACTATGAAGTCTACTATATTGAAAAATTTATTATATTTCTTAGAAAGGTAAACTTTACTGACGATTTATATTCTTGCGTTCTCAAAAAGCATGATGTAGTTGAAAAGAATTTATATGTATAATAGAATTATAATATTCTCCCCGTATGACGTAATTATGACTAAGATTTTTCAGTCGCCTCCATAGTGTAATGTTTGAGAAATCGAGAATTGTATAGTCAGTCAGTCACAGGTCGGTTATGGCTATTTAAAGGTTCAATCTTGATAATTTCGACTTGAGTTATTTCTTCAATATCGTGCAATACTTTTAATATTTTTGTTATCATAAACAAATTAATATCCAACAAAATTTTTCAATCGACATATAGACTGAGCTTTATTGTGAAATTTATCATGGAATAAAATTGATGAGGCCAGTGAACTAATTTTTTCCTTTTACACTTTATTTTGTTTAAGATGGTTGGAAAGAAAAAGTCAGGAAATACCACATAATAAAAATATATAAGATTAAAGATAACATATGTAAGAATATATAATATACAAAAATTATATAATTTCAGTGTTATATTTTATTCTTCTTTGATAATTTTCTACAGGTATATCGGTTTTGGACCCTAGATTCTAGAAGCGTTAAACCTCAAACATATTAAAAAAATATTCATTTTCAAAGATATATCTATTAATTTTTATTAGACTCTAATATATTTTAATAGAGATATCGCTAATTTACAACTGTGCACATAAATTTTAATTTTTACACCTTCAGGAGAATTTTAGAACCTAAAAACAAAATTGTGTATTGTTTTCGGTGTTCTTCCTCTACTTCATGTTGCGCAAATCACTGTTTGCAAATAATAGTTGGGAAATCGCCGGAGTTTCTCTAAACAATCAACAGTCATGATACACGAAGTCGACTGTAATGTATAGTTATCAATCAGAAGACGTTACGCACTTCCACAGAGTAATCGTCGAATACTCAGTTCGAAATAATGCACGAACGCAATGCGTGCGTAAGGTCACTCACGTTGCGCAAATCACTCTTTCTAAGTAATAATTAATAGGAAGTCATCGCCATTCTTTTAAATAGTCCACAGTCATGATGCACGAAGTCGGTTGCTGTGTACATTAATCAATCTCTTGGGAAACATTTCACCCTTTTACAGAATAATGCTTGGCGCGAAATACATAAACATAATGCACACGGGAGGTTATTTCACTACAAATCCTCTAGCTGAAGCTCTTCTTACATATTTCTTATATATGCCTTGATATTTTAAATCACATAATTTAACACGATTGGACGCGTTTACTTAACATGTCGCAATTTAACGTGTTAATTTAATACGATTAAACGTTTTAAATGACGTAAACTAAATCGGCAAAAACCATGGATGAAGGAATATAAAGATGGAACGTAAGCAGAGTTTATTGATAAGGAGGGTGAATTCCGTTTGAGGAACGAGATATCTTCAAAACTGTGTCTGGATTAGATTGGTTGAATTCTACCCATGCGCAGAACTATCAATTATAAACGAAATATTAAGAACGTGATCATATAATTTTTAAAAATATATGAAATATAATAAAATAGC
>NW_014560181.1:0-830 GCF_001313825.1 Dinoponera quadriceps
CGGGGTCGGACGCTGGAGTTCAGAGACAAAACTGAACTCCAGCGCGGACAAGGTATGTGCTGCGGGGTGCCACAGGGGTCCGTGCTTGGGCCCCTTCTGTGGGACCTCGCGTACGACCGTGTCCTTAGGACAGCCCTCCCCCCGACCGGCTCCATGGTCTGCTATGCAGACGATACCTTGTTGCTGGTCGGGGGCGCCGACTGGGAGGAGGCGACGGCCCTAACTAACACGGCCGTCGCCTGTGCGGTGCGCTCCATACAGGAGATGGGCCTTAAGGTGGCGCCTCACAAGACCGAAGCAATGTTCATGCATCGGTCCAAAGAGGCGCCACCACGGGCCCACATTGAGGTTGCGTCAACCCAAGTGGAGGTGAGTCCCGGCCTGAAATACCTGGGGCTCACCTTGGATGGCGCCTGGGGCTTCGCGGACCATTTCGCGAAGCTCTGCCCCAGGCTGGGGAGAGTGGCAGCGATGCTAAGCTGCCTCCTCCCCAACATCGGCGGTCCGGGAAATGGGGTGAGACGGCTGTACGTGAACGTCGTCCACTCCATGGCCCTCTACGGAGCCCCAGTGTGGGCGGGGGTGGCGGGTGGTAATCGGCGAATAGTCGCACAACTGCGCGAAGTGCAGCGCACTATTGCCACCCGCCTAGTGAGGGCCTATAGGACGGCGTCATTTGCAGCCGTCACGGCCCTGGCCGGCGTTATACCGGCGGAGCTCCTGGCCAAAATGTACGCAGAGTCGTACATGGAGGTCAGGCAGCTCCGCCTACGAGAGGGTGAACATCGTGTCACGGCCAGGGCCATCACCCGGATAAGGAAGGCGGCCCG
>NW_014560182.1:0-273 GCF_001313825.1 Dinoponera quadriceps
GAGATACCGATTCCGCAAGCGTTTTACCTTTACAATCAGTACATGCGTGTGGTCGATGATCATGATGGACACTATAATAATTTATTGTCTAGTATTCGGTCAAAGAAATGAACTTGGGTAGTCTTCATTAGACTCATCCAAGCTGCCATTACAAATTCTGTTGTAATATTTAATGATGCTGGGAATGATTAAAAAAAAGTTGGAACAAAACACTTCGCAATATCGATAGCTAAAAGTTATATTTATGATGGTGAGAGAAAGCAAAAAAAACAT
>NW_014560182.1:317-568 GCF_001313825.1 Dinoponera quadriceps
TAAGAACATATCTTTTCTGTACTGACTGCCAATGGTATTTTTGCAGTGCGTGTATGAAAAAAAGTCATTAAAATATCGGTGATTGTGAGAGGCAAGGGGACTCACAATAAAAAGCACCCTGACTAGTGGGAGGCAAGGGGACTCACTGTAAAACAGCACCCCGAAGAGTGAGAGGCAAGGGGACTCACCATAAAGAAGCACAACAAAGGAGACATATTTTTACCACATCCACGCCGTTGTCTCTGGGTTAC
>NW_014560183.1:0-322 GCF_001313825.1 Dinoponera quadriceps
CTGAGGCGTAGTTGGCGAGGATATATCTTCTCGCAGCCACCGTTTCCACTCCCCGGTGACGGTTCTCGTCGCGTTAAGTGGGCGGGAGTTGTCTATCCCGCCGTTAACTTTATTTAAGTTTTGATCTTTTTACAGGGTACTCCACGATAACTTTCCATATCGGGCATTGAAGGAGACATTTTAAAATCTCGAATAGAAAAAATCATTGAACCTGGTGGGAGGGGCAGGGTCGCTGCGTCGCGGTCGTGCGCTTTCTGGACAAGAGACATGTAAGAGAGAGAGAGAGAGAGAGAGAGAGAGAGAGAGAGAGAGAGAGAGAGAG
>NW_014560183.1:350-551 GCF_001313825.1 Dinoponera quadriceps
GGGCAACGCTCAACTCGACTTTTATTACATCGAGTCGCTGAAAATGAGACGCAGTTTAGAGGATTATACATCGCGTGCTAAAATGCAGATACAAATTTCCCGCCAAGTACTATGATCTCATTTTTCCCTTCTATTCTTCCGCGTTACCTCTTTCCACCGCTTCTCGTTCTCCGCCTGCGACTATTCCTTCACTTCATTTTT
>NW_014560184.1:0-1363 GCF_001313825.1 Dinoponera quadriceps
TTTGGTAAGAAGTTAATATCATTAACAAATTGTGACTTTTATTACATAACATCTTATTTACTATAATTTTCCAATAATGACAGATGATTTGCAACGAAGTTGAAATTACAAGAATAGTATGTATTACATATAAATAGAGATGAATATTTCTGTGAAACTTTTATTACAAACTGTAATCTTACTTAATATCATTCGATATTTCCAAGGGTTCTCACAAGCCAAGACAGACATAACATCTTCTAACATCATACAAGTTACCTCTGGCGCAGCAGATTTGTTGTAATTTGTAACAATCAGTTTCTTCACATTAAACATTCTGTACAGTGTCTCTCCAATTCTCTCTCAGTAATTTTTTAATAGCCTGAGATGCCAAATTACTCCCGAAGCTCTGTTGATATTTTTTCAAAGTCCTAGTCCTCGATATTTTTGCCATACTTAATACTAAGCGACTTGAAATTTATGAGATTACACAGGTTACTCAGCCCTTCGTAATGCATGTCAATGACATCGATTGCTTCGAGAAAATAGTATGATTTATTTGCATTGGGTAAGTCGGAAGTACCATCCTTATTTGAATCTATGCAAAAATCTTTGAACCTCACTCTTCCTCTGCGATGTGCAATAAAGATACATACCGTCCCCGGGAAATGTACCGATCACAGGGAGCATATCGACTCTGGTAACTTACCGCTCTCCGGAAACTTATCGACCCCGGTAACTAACCGCTCTCCGGAAACTTATCGACTATGGTTACTTATCGCTCTCCGGTATCTTATCGACTGTGGTTACTTATCGATTCTCGAATACTTATCGACCACAAGAAATTTAATTTATCCACTATTGATCAGTTGTTATTGTGTTATCCATTCTTACCGACAAAAACTGACACATACAAGTTCTAACATTGAACGGCAGTGTCGCCCTGTCATGTTGATATTTTTTGAGCTTCCTCATGTTACAGACGCTGTGTGAGAGTGTAGCTGCATCGCGAATGTCGTGAAAAATACAAAACTGTCTATAAACTAGACACGTGTAATACGGCAGTATTTTAAAAAAAGCAAACCTCTTAAAAGACAGTGAATAACTTTGTTAACATACCTCAAATTTACTTACCACTTTTACCTGGGAGACAAATATATAAGCATCGTATACCGTCTAATGTTGTGGAAAACTCTTAATTAAAAGATGTATTAAGAGACAAGTATTGTATCCTGATAAAGCAATGTCTGAAACTAGGCGCAACATCAAGAATTGTTAGAACTGGCTAAGGTAGCAATTGTTGCACTCTGCTTTGGATTATTCTCAGTTGTTATAATCAAAGAACTGTGACATCACGAATTGCATTTGCACAAGGACAAACTTT
>NW_014560185.1:0-747 GCF_001313825.1 Dinoponera quadriceps
GAGCAATCTAAAACTGCAGCAAGACAAATGTAACTTCCTACGGAAAGAAATTACATACTTGGGGCACATCATTACAGAAAAGGAAATTTTACCTGACCCCTTAAAATTAAAGGCAGTACACAGGTTCCCAGTTCCAAAAAGGGTCAAGGAGATACAATCATTTATAGGCCTAGCCGGATATTATAGACGATTTATAGAAAATTTTTTTTAAGATAGCGCGCCCTTTAACAAGATTAACAAAAAAGGAAACACCCTTTGAATGGGGAAAAGAACAGGAAAATGCGTTTGCAATATTAAAAGAAAAATTGACAACCGCTCCCGTACTAAAATATCCGGAATTCGACAAGGAATTTATTATCACAACCGACGCATCGGATTTCGCGATAGGAGCTATACTGTCACAAGGGCCGATAGGGAAAGACCACCCTATAGCTTACGCTAGCCGCGTATTATCACGCGCAGAACAAAATTACAGTACTACTGAAAAGGAACTGCTAGCAATAGTATGGGCAGTGAAACACTTTCGCCCATATGTATATGGAACGAAATTTAAAATAATAACTGATCATAAACAGCTGATATGGCTATTTAACGTCACCGACCCCGCGATTAATCAGGTGGCGACTAAAATTAGAAGAGTACGATTACGAAATCATACACAAGGCCGGACAAACGAACACAAACGCCGACGCGCTTAACAGAAATATAATACGACCTGTCCTAAAGATAGGCGCACAAAAGGAGGAC
>NW_014560186.1:0-246 GCF_001313825.1 Dinoponera quadriceps
TGCGAAACCCCGCCGAACGCAGCCCGCCGTGAACGTCTCTCGCTCGTAATATCCACGCTGCGCCGATCCAAAAGCGAGAAATACGGAACACGAGAAGATCGACGTATTAACGAGCGAACGTAAACACGCGAAATTGCAATTTGTTACTAATAACGTTAATTAGTTTAACGGCGTAAATATATTACTATCATTATACGTTTGAATATACGGAAAATACGGAAATCCGGTCAATAATGGTATTACCAT
>NW_014560186.1:314-1020 GCF_001313825.1 Dinoponera quadriceps
TGTAACGTAGGTACATACATGTGCGTGGGTGTACGTGTGATAACGACGTGTATGGCCCCGGTGGCGCGCAATTTTGCCGCCTTTTTCTAGTGGCTATATTTAAGCGTTTTTTAATAGAAACCCAATCACAATCGGTCGATTCGTTTAGCGGACGCTCGCGCGGTTTCTTTTCATTTCACCGCCGCGGAAAATGGGAACGCGCATACGCGCAGACGATCGCTCATCCCAAGCGGCCTAAACACAGCCGTTGCATTATTAATCCTAATCCTCCTTACAGTCGGTCGATTGATGGACGTTGGAATTAATCTACGATCCGCGCGCGGTTAGGGCGTCCGTCTATCCTCGTATGCAGCTATGACCGATTATATCGCCGTTATGTCGCAACCNTATCGCGTTTTCGACGTGTGTAACGTAGGTACATACATGTGCGTGGGTGTACGTGTGATAACGACGTGTATGGCCCCGGTGGCGCGCAATTTTGCCGCCTTTTTCTAGTGGCTATATTTAAGCGTTTTTTAATAGAAACCCAATCACAATCGGTCGATTCGTTTAGCGGACGCTCGCGCGGTTTCTTTTCATTTCACCGCCGCGGAAAATGGGAACGCGCATACGCGCAGACGATCGCTCATCCCAAGCGGCCTAAACACAGCCGTTGCATTATTAATCCTAATCCTCCTTACAGTCGGTCGATTGATGGACGTTGGAA
>NW_014560187.1:0-1415 GCF_001313825.1 Dinoponera quadriceps
CTGTATTAGAAAGTACACAATCTATAAAGCATATGTTTCAAGTTTGAAGTTGTTTAGTGTTTGTTTGGCAGCCATCAATAGTGAACATTTTCAGTGAATTTGGTGAAAATGGAGAAAATTGGCCATCGTTATGTGATACAATACTTTTATTTGAAAGGCCTCAGCACAACCAATATAAAAGCTGAACAGGATTCTACTCTGGGTGAGTCTGCTCCTTCGTTTACAACAGTAAAATATTGGGTAGCAGAGTTTAAACGAGGTCCTACGAGCTGCCAAGACGAGCATCGCAGTGGTCGACCAAATGAGGTGACGACTCCAGAAATGGTGAAGAAAATCCATAAAGTGGTACTGGATGATCGTCGACTGAAAGTGCGCGAGCTAGCAGACGTAGTAGGCATTTCAAAAAGTGCGGTACATCGCATATTATCTGAAAATTTGGACATGAGAAAGCTGTGTGCAAGATGGGTGCCGCGTTTGCTCACATTCGAACAAAAACAGTGTCTTAAAGATGGTTCAATTGAGTGTTTAGCGAAGTTTCACAGCAACAAAGCAGAATTTTTGCGCCGTTTCATAACCATGGATGAAACATGGGTCCATCACTTCACACCCGAGACAAAAGAACAATAAAAACAATAGACTCAAAAGAGAGAACCGGCTCCAAAGAAGGCGAAAACCGTTTCATCTGCAGGCAAGGTCATGGCGTCGGTTTTTTGGGATGCGCGTGGGATAATTTTCATTGACTATCTTGAATAAAGAAAAACTATCAACGACGAGTATTATGCAAACTTATTGCAACGTTTGAACGAAAAAATCAAGCAAAAACGGCCGCATTTGGCTAAGAAAAAAGTGTTGTTTCATCAAGACAATGCACCAGCTCACAAATCCGTTATTGCAATGGCCAAAATTAATGAATCAAAGTTTGAATTGCTACCTCATGCACTCTATTTGCCAGATTTAGCCCCCTCGGATTATTTTTTGTTCCCAAACTTGAAAAAATGGTTCAGTGGTCAAAAATTTTCCAACGATGAAGAAGNTAATGGCTATTTTGAGGAGCAAGACAGTTCTTATTATAAAAAGGGTATCGAACTTATTGAACATCGCTGGGAAAAGTGTATAAGGCTGAAAGGAGATTATGTTGAAAAATAAATACATTTTTTCCCAAAATTTTTGTGTTTCTTTGTTGGGTCGGGTACTTCTGGGACCACCCTCGTATATATACCTACCGCGTCATTCACTTCTCTCATTTTTACAGCCGCGAGATTGCTGAATTCATTACGTATGTAGTCAAAAAATTTAATATCATCATCAATGACAGCGTCATTGACAAGTCATTTTTTTACTATATATATATATATACATATACCACGTGTATGCATAAGTTTTTTCCGGTTTTTTGGTAAAAAAAAAAACACGTA
>NW_014560188.1:0-449 GCF_001313825.1 Dinoponera quadriceps
GCGTCGGAGACGTTTCACCGTTGACGTTTTGGCAACGACTATTCGTCTCACGGTATCGCGTATTCGTTAAATCCGTTTCGATATCGCCCATTAGTGAGCGAGCTATCCTTGTCTATTACCACGAACCCGTACTTGCGCTGCCAACACTTGCGACACAATGTACAGAAATAGTCGTATGACATGTCAGTGTTAACGTGATCGTTGTATACATGTTTTAAATTGGTAACATCTTGTTTAAACAAGATCAGCAGGTTCGCATTGTCGCGTATAAGATGGTTAGGTATTCTCGCGTATGTCTGACAGAGAAACAGTCGACGTTCGAATGTCGTCCCATTGAAAAGTATTCTTTTATCGTATCTTGCTTATCACAGCCACGTCATCGAATACAAAGATTGAATTTGTGCGCGCCTCATTTGCTGGAATAACGTCGGAATTATTGGAGAATGTAA
>NW_014560189.1:0-3022 GCF_001313825.1 Dinoponera quadriceps
CACGAGGAGGTGGGGTTGGCACGTGGGACATGCTGAGAACTAACATCTCCCTTCTGAGAGTCTCGTCCAGAGGTCAGAGAGTAGCGAGCCCACGCGGTTCGGCGGGAGCCTCGGGTGACCTAGTTTCCTCCACCCGGCGCTCGACTCTTTGCCCTCTTCTCCCCCCCATCCGAAGCGGGGTTATACATTCTTCAGTGACGCGGGGCTCCAATTTTGTAAATACTAACCTGTTTCGTAAATATTAAGAAACAAAAAAAAAATAAACCGGTGGCCTTGATTCGGCGCTCTCGAGAGCGCGCCGCCCGCTCCGCAATAGGACCCTTCGGAGTGTCCTCGCCCTTGTAACGTGCGCTCTGAGCTGCCACGTCACGAGAGACATCACCAATTTTTCTTCATTTTGATTTTTTTTGCTTTCTCTTAATAAAAATATTAATAAAAATCACTTTATCAGACTAAAAATTGTTGGGAATCTGTTGGGAAACAGGTAGAATTAGTAATGTTTGTTAATGACTCGCGAGCTCATTATCACAGAGTTTCTTTATTATTTCTCTGAAANCATCGTTTTCAAAATGGAAATTTTTTCTTTCTATAAACTGGCCTTTATGCATTTTATTTATGTAGTGTTAACCATGTATCGCTAAAAATTAGAGTCGAAATATTAACTCTACGTAATTACAAAGGACACTAGTATCTCGAAATCAGGAAGTCTTCATTGTGAGGAAATACTGTGATCAAAAGAATCCTATCTTTATTTTTTTTTAATCGCGGAAAGTTTGTAAATCAAATCCCTTTGCTTTCTTAATTTGGTTCACATATCCTTCATATTTAGTGAAAAAATCATGGCATTCCTTCAAGCCATTTGAGAATGGCAGTTGTTTATGTCAGTGAAGATTTTTATGCATTGCAATTTTTACGATGTCGAAAAATATAGAGCAAAAAATTTGTTTGAAATTTTATATTGCAAATGAAATTTCGTTAAAAATAAACGCGTGCAAATTGTTGCAAAAAACTTATGGTAATGATTGTTTATCAAAAACAAGTACGTTTGAGTGGTTTAATAAATTTCAAGAAAGCCGAGAATCTATTGAAGACGATACATACTCTGGAAGACCATCAACGTCAACAGATGACGCTCAAGTTGAGAAATTGACAGAGTTGGTGCTCCAAAATCGTCGATTGACTGTGCGAGAGATAGCAGCTGAAGTTGGAATATCATTTGGATCGTGTCAGCATATTTTATCCAATGTACTGAACATGAAACGGGTCACATCGCGTTTGATTCCGAATAACCTGAATTTTCTCCAAAAAGAGAATCGAGTGTTGATGTTGTCTGAAACGATTTGTACGGAATTCAGAGACAGGATATATATGAAACGGATCATAATTCGTTGCAAAACATGGGTTTACCAATACGATGTCGAAACAAAGCAACAATCATCGGAATGGTGTTTGAAAAATGAAGCAAGTTTGAAGAGAACTCGCCGTTTGCAGTCAAAAGTCAAGATTATGCTCACGGTTTTCTTCGATCATCGCGGTGTTACACGTCAAGAATTCCAACTAGTCAAAAAGTCAATGGAAAATATTATTTGTCCGTCATGAGACGTTTGCGCGAAGTAATCTGTAAGAAACGGCCGGAAATGTGGGAAACCGACTAGTAGATTTTGCATCACGACAACGCACTATCGCATACCTCGACATTTGTGAATTTCTGACAAAAAACTCAACGAATGTTGCTCCGCAAGCACCGTATTCACCAGACACGACTCCCTGCAACGTTTTCCTGTTCCCCTTACTGAAAAAACCACTTCGCGAACAGTGGTTCAAATAGATTGAGTACATCAAAGAAAAATAGCTGCGTAAACTGAAGTCCATACCGTCTGCCGCGTATGAGCGATGTTTCTAGCACTGGATTAAACTCTGGCATATGTACGTTACAAGCAATGGGGACTATTTTGGAAGAGACTATAAGAATTTTTATGATTGAATTGTTATTTTGATTTTTNGATGATTGACTTGTTATTTTGATTTTTAATAATACAATTCGAATATTTTTTGATCACAGTAGTATGTTACGATACAATATAAATATACTGAATAATCGATGATATATTTATTGATTTTCAGTATTGCAAAAATATTTTGGAAAGAAGGTCGGAACTTCGCCGAACGTTTGTATCTATAAAAATTCATTTTTACTATACGATTTTTTTCATATGAGGTGTGACGAGGCAAATTTTGCTCGTTACTCAGGCCTGTGGCCTGACTAAGGATGAGCCGAAACTTCGCGCCTTTTCATAAGAGAAGGCAACCGAATTTTATAATTTTGTTTCGTGCGCCGTTTTGCGCATGAGACGCAACGCGCGGCTATTATATTGGGAGTGTGAATAAGTTCTCGCCGTTTCACCATCAGAGGGCGGTATAAAAATTTTCTGTTTATAATTCAAGATGATGACGCATCTATATTGAAGTTCTATAACCTATGTTTAAAATCAGCGCGTGTCTTTCCATTAACCTATAAAAAACGTTTTCTTTTTGTAGCTTAAAACATGTCAAATTTCGTGTCAAATAAACCGTTTTTGCGGGGAATTTTACTGCACTATTTTATTCAGAAGAAATCTGCAGCTGAAGCACACAGAAATCTTGTAGAAACCTATGGTGATCATGCTCTGTCGAAAAGAACTTGCAGAGATTGGTTTAACCGATTCAAAAATGGTGATTTTGATGTTCAAGATAGAGAACGCAGTGGTGCACCAAAAAAGTTTCAAGACGAAGAATTGGAAACATTACTTGCTGAAGATCCATGTCAGACGCAATTCGATGTTGCAAAATCATTAGGAGTTGATCGAACAACAGTTTCGAAACGTCTGACAGCATTAGGAATTATACAAAAGGAAGGATCTTGGGTGCCATACGAACTGAAGCCGAGAGACGTCGAACAGCGTCTTGTCACGTTTGAATAGCTGCTTCAACGACAAAAAGGAAAGGTTTCATATATCGTATTGTGACTGGTGATGAAAAGTGG
>NW_014560190.1:0-517 GCF_001313825.1 Dinoponera quadriceps
TTTTTTCCATCAATTACATGACCAGAGAAATATTCGAACTCTTCGTCAGTGGTGGTAACACTGACAGGTCTTTCTCTACTGGAAATTTTGTGTTGTCCTCTGAACTGATAAACATAGTAATCGTCGGTATGATCCCATCTGTAACATTTGTAGACCGAAAATAAATGAAAATCGTTTTTGTACGCATGTAATTAAATACACACACATACACACCTAACAAGAGGAGATATCATTGGTGTTCCGCGACTAACTGGAAATTGCACTGGTGGATATAAATTTGCAATCTGTGGCTGAAAANATAAAGATCACCAATTCCTTCTAAAAACATTTGTATGGTATGTTTCTGATCGCGTTTGCACAGTGAAATCACTGTTGATTCCAACGACTTTGCTATAATCGTTTGAAAATCATTTTGAATCGCTATATGGACGGGTATCGCATCCTCCGGTATCAAAGTTATAATTTTTTGGAATGGTACTGGATGGAACAAACTGTCAGCATAAAATTGTGCTATTGT
>NW_014560191.1:0-450 GCF_001313825.1 Dinoponera quadriceps
AAAAAGGTAGATCCAATCGAAGATTTTATATCAATAATAATCGATCACGATAACATCGCAAGTAATGGATGGTGTTTTAATGAATACCAAAACGATGTAGTTTCTTACATTGCCGGTTCAATCGTTAAAAGCATTAAAAATACCATTCAGTGTCCAGTGTGTCGTGACAGCTTAGAAGGCGATGATAAAAACTGTTCTTTAATTGCCATTAAAAATAGGCCTGTTCCTTCAATTTCAAACAAAAAAACCGGTCTAATATTCCCTAGTCGACACGTTACTGACGTCTGCAAAATTGCAGAAAAAGTTATCAGAAGTGAAAAAAATTTGTTTAACCAGTTAAGTGCGTTTGACGACTACATCCGTCATGGAGATGTGGCAGAATCTTGTGTCATGACGACTACATCCGTCATGCGTAAAATTTTGTTACAATTTGATATTTAAATTGTAATT
>NW_014560192.1:0-1576 GCF_001313825.1 Dinoponera quadriceps
TCAAAATTACCGGAACTGAATCGACGAAACCAAAATTGCGCGTGATTGGCTCTTACAGTATCAGGACCATAAACACTATTCACATTTTTAGCCGCCTGGCTTGCGTTTTCGCTTTTATCGAAGAAAAACTGTAAAATATGGCGTATTTTCTCTTTGCTGGTGTCCATCTTTGACGCGCGCTCAAACAATACTGAGTAAAGCAATCACAAAACTGTCTGAGAGGTTTTTTTAGTACGAAATCTTATCTTTCTAACGCCATCTGGCGTAATCCGATCGGACTTATACAATGCGAGATACAGATTAGTAAAGCCCTCTATTGGAAAAATAATGGATTACTTTTTACTAGACTTAATATTAAATAGTGTGTTAATATCGCCGGTATCATATCAAAATATGAGTAGAGAATTGAGATTGTTTGAACACGGTATGAAAATATGTCCAAACATCATCGTCTCGGTGGAACATCTTCGTAAAGGAAGGATATGGGAATGGATCAAGATTGGCAATGTAATCATAAAGAATATCTCATCGAATAAATGGCCGAAGTAAATACGTGCATCATGTCACTATTTTGTATTCCTTTTGCATCTGTTTCAAATATATTTAATATCGTCATACAAAAATATATATATTTTTAGAGTCTTCATGAAATATGAAACATGAAAGCGAAACATTATTATGAACATTACGTATGACTAAATATTGATTTTCTTCTAGGTATGTCATTTTTTTCGATTTAGGTGTAATGAGCAGGAAATGCCTGACAATACAAAATTTTTTTTGATGGGAATGAATTGCGAACTGCAACCTATTAAAGTAGATGACACTGCGGACCTATTAAAGTAGATGACAACGTCTACGTCCATTTTCCGTAAAATATGGAATATGCAATGAAGTACAATAAAGTTTTCTAACAAAAGTTTTTACTGCTTAACGTTACTTTTGACACATTGTTAATAATTATTANAGAGTCTTCATGAAATATGAAACATGAAAGCGAAACATTATTATGAACATTACGTATGACTAAATATTGATTTTCTTCTAGGTATGTCATTTTTTTCGATTTAGGTGTAATGAGCAGGAAATGCCTGACAATACAAAATTTTTTTTGATGGGAATGAATTGCGAACTGCAACCTATTAAAGTAGATGACACTGCGGACCTATTAAAGTAGATGACAACGTCTACGTCCATTTTCCGTAAAATATGGAATATGCAATGAAGTACAATAAAGTTTTCTAACAAAAGTTTTTACTGCTTAACGTTACTTTTGACACATTGTTAATAATTATTAATATATTTATATGTATTGATATATTTTTAAGTATTAATGTTATGAATATTATTAATACAGCTATAATTATGATAATAATACCTTTATAATTTAAAGTTTATGCTGCTTGATTTTATTTCAGTTTAATATGACAGTGTAAAATCTATACGTATATTGTATCTATATGTATATTAAATCTATATGTATACCAGGTGTAGAAGTATAAAACCGGAATTTTTATTTTAAATTACACCTCTATTGTTTGAAAATGATAAAAAATATTTTATTCAAAATAATGTC
>NW_014560193.1:0-352 GCF_001313825.1 Dinoponera quadriceps
GGGTGGACCATTTTGATACATCCAGTCGAATATTTCGAAAACCAAGCACGGGAGAGAAAAATTTTTCAGACAATAGTTGTTTGGTTTCGAGGGCACCATAAGGCGGTATCATTGGTTTGCCCTCGAAGAACTATTTGAAAGTCGCATGAAGGTCACATCAATTGTTTCTAATGGCATCCTCTATTTTTTATTACAAATTCTTATAGCTGACCTCGAGAGCTTTCCAAAGCACTATAATGAAATATTTCCTCCTTCAGTACTTTTCGAGTTATAAAGCTCCAAATTTGCAATTTGAAAATGCATGATGTGCTCTTTGACGTCCAAAACGGCCTTGGCGAGCTCTTAGTTCGAG
>NW_014560193.1:612-843 GCF_001313825.1 Dinoponera quadriceps
TTTGGAGCTTTATAACTCGAAAAGTACTGAAGGAAGAAACATTTCGTTATAGTGTTTTGGAAAGCTCTCGAGGTCAGCTATAAGAATATGTAATAAAAAATAGAGGATGCCAATAGAAAAAATTGATGTGACCTTCATGTGACTTTCAAGTAGTTCGAGGCAAGCCAATGATACCGCCTTATGGCCCCTCGAAACCAAACAACTATTGTCTGAAAAATTTTTCTCTCCCGG
>NW_014560194.1:0-213 GCF_001313825.1 Dinoponera quadriceps
TAGTCTTGAGAAGTACGGCCCATTCATGCTTGCTAAGCACATCGATAACCGTAAGTATGTAGTGATGACCATTGTTGAATCGCGCGTAAGGACGCATCTCCACCACATCAGCCTGCCACAGATCGTCGTACTCGCGCACGATGACGCGTCTGCGTGGAAAATTCTTTCGCGCTGAAGCGTGTAGTTCGTCCACGAGCCGCTGCTTTTCGTTCT
>NW_014560195.1:0-352 GCF_001313825.1 Dinoponera quadriceps
TTTGCGCGTGTAAAGTTTATGTGGCGCAATGCGCCGTTTGACGGCCGACGGATGGTCGGTCGGCCGTGGTGTCTGTCGGGGGGAAATGCATCGTTACAAATAATAAGATTAATGAATAAATGAAACAACGTACTCTCCTTTTTCATAGTCTACTTATTATCATTTCTTACTGACGTTGGTGATTCTGATAGGATTTGAGATGTCAAACGAAATGAAGAGAAAAAGTTGAAAGAATAGTAAAGATAGCAATTATGCGTAGATATCCACTGCAAGACCAAATCGCTTTGAAAAGAAGGGTGTAATCTATTATGAGCTGCTAAAACCTGGTGAAACCGTTAACAGTGATCGCTAC
>NW_014560196.1:0-13091 GCF_001313825.1 Dinoponera quadriceps
GAAGAAGCAATCAAAGATTGTTTTAATTTTTCAAAAGCTTCTTGACATATAGAAGACTAAATAAATTTCAATTGATTTTCAGTAAGAACAAATAAAAGCTTTGCAATTAAAAAAAACTTTTTATAAATTTCCGGTAATAAGAACAAAATCCAAGAAAACTACAAAGCTGTTTTTTAGTTTGAGGTATCGGCCAATCCGAAACAGCAGAAATTTTTTCTGGATCCTTGGAAATTCCTTCATTTGAAACAATATAGCCCAAAAACTTAACGGAATTTCCAAAAAGAACGCATTTCTTAGGATTCAATTTTAAATGAGCAGACCTTAATTGCAGAAAAACAGCCTTTAAGCGTTCAATCATACTTTCAAAAGTCTTACCATAAATTATTACATCATCCAAATAAACTAATCAAAATTTATACAAAAACTTTTGCAAAACTTGCTCCATAAGTCTTTGAAAAGTAGCCGGAGTATTACACAATCCAAAAGGCAAAAGTGTAAATTGCCATAAACCTTTCCCAATTGAAAAAGCTGTCTTTTCCCTTTCTTCAGGACGTAATTTAACTTGCCAATAACCACTTTTCAAATCCAAAGTTGAGAACCAAGAATTCCCCGACAATTGATCAATCGTATCATCAATACGCGGATTAGGAAATGAGTCCTTTATTGTAACTGAATTTAATTTCCTAAAATCAACACAAAAGCGAATTGAACCATCTTTCTTTCTCACCAAAACTTCAGGAGATACCCAAGGACTTTGAAATTCTTCAATAACTCCCTTCTCTTTCATTTCATTAATAATCCTGTTCGTATCAAGCCGCAAATGAAAAGGAACTCGACGAGGAACTTGCTTAATAAGCCGAGGATCGTTAAGTTTAATTTCATGTTCCAAAACATCACAATTTCCAGCCACAATCTCTTCAGAGAAAATATCCTGAAATTCAAATAATAATTCAGTGAAGGACTCCTTTCGAGAAGAATTCAAATTGATTAAATCTCGTTCAAATAACTCCAATAAAAACGAAGGAACAACATTTCTCTTCTTAATTTGAGCACACACAAAATCATTTTTATCATTGCCACATTGAGGAACTCCTAAAACTGAACAAAGACAAGATTCCAAATTAACAGATGACAAGAAATCTCCTCTCAAAAGACAATCCTCTTTCATATCAACAATAAATAAAAACAAATCTATAGAACACTTTCCCAGGCTTACTCTCATATTTGTTACGAACTGTACCGGAACCATTTCTCCAGTTGGAAAAATTAAACGACGATTTCCAATTGGAAAAACTTCTTTTGAAGTTTCCACAAATTTACTACTAACAATAGAAACGTCTGAGCCCGTATCAATCTTAAAATTACAAAGCTTATCACCAAGCTTTCCTTTAAAGCAGAAAGCATTACTAAAAACACGATTTAACTTATAATAAACAGGGGACTCTTCCCTTTTTGCCGAACTGTCCCCGTTCCATTCGCCAAAACCTAGTTTTACTGACCCTCCAACCCTAATGCCGGACATTCCGCCCTAAAATGTCCTGATTTTCCACATTGCCAACACATCCTTTACTGAATTCCCCGATTTTCTCAAATTCAAATTTGGCTTTAAATTTCTCCCACTACTTACTTCCGGTCTTCTTATTTCAAAATTTTTGTTAATAAAATTCCTCTGACTGGAAGAAAATTGTCTGACATTATCGTAAAAATTCCTTTCCCTCCTTTTCCCAAAATTCTCTTCCTAAATAACTTTAACTGCCTTAGCCTTCTCAATCGCTGAAACCAGAGAAGTTACTCCCTCCAATTGTAATGTTCTCCTAACAAATCTGTCCGAAATCGCCGAAACAAATTGGGCGCAAGAAATTTTGTCTTGAACCGGAAAGGGACATTCAGGGTAGGCCAAACGTGCTAACCTTTCAAGTTCCATTTTGAAGGAAGCGAAGTCTTCACCAAATTTCTGTCTCCGATTTGTAAATAACATATACAAATTTTGTGATGTTCCCTCCCCGAAACGCAAATCTAATTTAAACTTTAATTCATCAAGAGTCAAATTTTCCACATTTTCAACTGCTTCTAACATTGAACGCACCCTTCCCCTAAAACACGAAGCAAGCGCTACAGTTTTTGACGCCTCATTCCAAGAATTCGCGCGCGCGATCAAATCAAATTGCGAAAAATATTCCCTGAAAGAACTCGTACCGTCGTAAGTATCTAATTTTAATTTAAAACCCAACTCGACGTGTGAATCAACCTCCCTGCCAATACTCGTACTCGCAACAGCGACGCTTGGTCCCGTAACAACTACGTTCGGTTCCGCGACCCGACAAAAATTATTATTGGAAGAACTTAGCTGGACTTCTCGTCGTTGTTGGCATCCCTCGTCGCAACACTGGAGCACCTCGTTAAACTCTCCGCGTAAGCGTGCCTGTTCCTCCCGCATCTCTTTTAGTTCGCACAACAAAGTTCGAAGGTTCGTATCCTCCCGCTTTGTAGCACGCGACGCTCCCTCATTTGACGCTAACACCGCCGCTTGACTCCGTGTTCTCATCGGAGAATGTACCGTTGCCATTCCACTTAATTCTCACCCTTCACTTTTCACACGCGGTCGGGTATCTCAAATTTTCCGTCTCGCGGATCTTGGACGATCGTTTTCCGACGGCTTTGTCTTACAAATTCCGGATGTTTTTTTTTTTTAATCCCGGACGAACCCCCAAAATGTTACTCTCGCGAGGGGAAATAAAACGAGACAACGTTAAAAAGAAAACAACTTCAACTATATTTACTATTTACAAGGAAACACACGTAACTCGCAGGCTCAAGCTCTCTCTTTCGTTAAAGACCGTCACGCACGTCACGACGACTCAACCGCCCCAGAGAGAATCTCTCTAACCCGTTGTTTATCCGTCAACGCTGATCATCTGTTGTTTACGACTTGTTGCCAAGAGAATCAGCTGTATGTTCAGGGCGCTAAAAGCATGGGCATCAAGACACGGGCGTAACAATATATATTTACCAATAATTTCCAACTTAACAATGTAACTGTTACATAACGCGCATTATATTTACATTATTGAGTGATCAATTATAACATTGATGTTACGTTACTGTTCGTTGGTGTTTATTGGATATGGATTATGGATCGTACTTTGGATATGGATTATGGATCGTACTTTTTGTACGAGAAATTTTTTGTTGGAATTTCACGATTAGATTCCTTACCTTGTTGTAAAGTTTTTTTGGAATTTCACGATTAGATTCCTTACCTTGTGCCTTAGTAAATCCGTGTCACCTTTCATGAATCCCAAGTTTACTTTGTACAATTCGCCGATCAGTGGCACAATTATTTCATAAAAGTTGGGCGTCTCTTTATTCACTCGACTGAATAGTTATGGTTCCGTCATACCGTCACGTAAAAATAACTTATGACAATTTTGTAAAATATCATTATGTATTATTCATGCTTACGGGACTTTCAAATATCTCGTCCANTATTCATGCTTACGGGAGTTTCAAATATTTCGTCCAACCGAGTCGCAGCGCTTTTGTTTTTTTTTGAACACACCATTAGGTATATCTTAGAGACGTCAGGACAACTTCGCAGCAATTTTTCGATCAAAATCTTCCCAAGGAAACCCGTTCCCAAGGAAACTCCTGATTTAATACATATTATTTTATATATCAATGATACACAAGTTATTGCTCATCGTATCACATATGATCGCGTTGCATTCAGACGCAGTAAATACTTGTAATAAAGATTGACTGGCTCGCATAGAACGTTTGTATTGGCGTTGGCCGAATCGTGACGTTGCTTTTCCCACAATTGGCCATGTTAGATGTATTGTAATCGCTGATGTCTTTAGCACAGATTACATCACACTGAAACATGAGAAAGGTATAGTTATTCGCGTATTGTTATTGTTATAAAAAAGGCATTTATCGTTCGTACGGTAGATGGTACACCCTATGCTGTGTACAGAAGTCTTAGAAAACATAGGTCGAAGACTCAATCGTTTCTGAGATATAAAAATTTTGTATATCAGTAACTTGACTGTAAAAGTAACAATGTTCTGCTGAATTTTCAAATATATTTGGTATATTCTCACTTCGATATTACAAGTATATTCTCCTGATATCACATCAACACATTATCACTTGTTTCGATCATCACAAAACGATTTGAATGGGAAATATTTGCATTTTTAGAAACCACCGAAAACCATCTTTCTTCCCTCTTCAACGTAAAACCGAAGTCGTTTTATCAAAGTATTCATATGCTACCAGAATGTTTGGAAAAGATTATAAAAAATGACGGTAATTACATAATTGATTAATGAAACGATTTTATATATCAAATTTTTTAAACTTTTACACTCACCCAGTATTATGATGTCAACGGCTCTGAGATCGAGCGCTTTCAATTGCGTGACTTGCGAGAGCAGCAGAAGAGAGAATATAAATAGTCGTCACAAACAGCACGTAAACGTTCGAGGAACGTTCGCTTTATATTCACTTGGTTTGGTTATATTCAAACAAAGTGGGAACGATAGAAGAACATACGTTTTAGATCCTTTAATATATATTTTACGTAGCAAAAATGTCACAGTATCACAATTACGCTGCTCTGTTACAATTCCATTTTTTAATTAAAATATATACATCTTGAAATTTGATTACGTCTATATTTATGCATATATTAATATATTTTATCAATTAATATATTTTTTAATAATTTGTTATAAAGAGACATAATCAATGTTCAAGATGTATATATTTTAATTGAAAAATGGAATTGTAACAAAACAGCATAATTGTGATGCTGTGACACTGTTGCTACATAAGATATATATTAATCCATTTGCATAATGACTCTACTTAAGTTTCTGTGTTCAGACATCAGTGGCGAACAACTAATGGTTGGCCCGTATCGCGGCCGTATATCGGCAGTTTTATTGTTTTCGTTAACTTCTAGAGTACATTAGTTTTACTGTACCCAGTAAACTTCTACAGTAAATGATTTCCAAATAGTTCGTAGAGTTTATTTAACATAAATTTGTTAATAATGCAATGAAAATAGCTCAATTGTTCATAGAGTGACAACAAAACGTGAACTGTGTCATGCGGAATATTCCGCGAGCGGTGATAGAAGAAAGTCGAGGCTCGCAGAATATTCCGCTCTCGGTGATAAGAGACAATCTTCATGCGCGGAATATTCCGCTTATAGATGAAAATGGGTTAAAGGTTCTAAAACGTATGTTCTTCGAACGTTCTCAATTTGTTTGAATATAAGCAAACCAAGTGAACATAAAGCGAACTTTCCTCGAACGTTTACATGCTGCTTGGGTAGAGAGGGTAAAGATAGATTTAATATTCAATAGATATATAGAACAAAAGAATAGATCAAGCTATACAAAAATTATGTCTTTAATTAAATAAATATTTCAATTTCCTAATTAAAGTGCAAATCATACCGAGGATTTGAAGACGTTTTAAGATGATCTTTGATCTGGAGAATCTCACGATAACATTTGTCACCGCCAAGCAATGTTGTATCGGCTCGTCATGCAGCAGGCTCGCCAAAGGTGTCGCACGATACATGCGTCCGTCGAGACGTAGAAAAATTGTTCGCGTAGAAAAAATCCAGATATTATTTGTAGGAATGCATATGTAGCACTTATTTTAATTATCCGAGATATTCCGTTGCGCATTAAATACACGATGCACACAATGTCACGCCAATTCCCTCTCTTTGCTACAAATTCTACGGCTGGTGACACCTGAAGTCGATGTTTTTCAACAAAAGGTATCTCGGGAGAGAATTTTTAAATTTTTGTTCAACGAGTGACGCTTGTTTGTCTCTGGTGAATGGAAAATTTTTGGACTGGAAACTTACATATGAAATAATATGACGTTGTTCTCGTGCTGTTGCTCGTTCGCTGCTTGAAATCTATGCAAAAAATTCGCATGATAAAGTAGAATGTACGCAGCGGCGCAACACAGCGCGCGGTCATAATGTTTTTAAATAGATCGTGGTTGCACCGGTTTATCCTTCGCATTAATGGTGTCCGACAACAGGTTTGCAATTTTTTACGACTTCCACCGACGGGACAGTTCGTTTAACGCGAGATAATCGTTACTCTTCCTGCATTCAGGCACACTGCTTGTGCTAAATAACGAGCTGTTTGGGCTGCATCACGATGTTACTTTCGACGAGCTGCAAATTAAATCGCGCGGGATGATGCGCTCAGGATTGCAGCGTAGATTTCTTCTCTCTCTCTCTCTCTCTCTCTCTCTCTCTCTCTCTCTCTCTCTCTCTCTCTCCTTTTCTCGTTGTGGCGCTATTATTGCCAAAACTCGGGGCTAGCAAAAGAGATTTACGGGCTGAATAGCACGTGTGTCATCGTGATTTGCATAAATTATTTTTAGAGAATCGATGACCCGAAGATACTACACGCAAGGCGCGAACATAAAATGCGATAGTGTCCCACATACATTCCACATACATTCCAATCCCACGCAAATCTCGCCGTCTCTCTAAGTCGATAATAAATGAAATTTTCCTTGTAATTATCGATAAAACGTCGATAATTCATATTTTAAATTAAAACATTTAACAGCTCCTATCACGTTTGCAGTATATATAGATATAGATATATAATTATTAAAAGATGAGTGTCCACCATACTTAATAAACAAAATGTGTAGCGTTCTAGGAATAAAAATAATACCATACAATATTAAATGATCAAATGAAGCAGATATTCATGTTCTTAAGTTTAATTATCCCGCAGTTACCTTGCAGTGACGTAAATCAGACAGAACATGACAAACAACTACTACTATTACAAAAAACACAATGTAATACTATCACTATGACTTGCCTATAAATACGAACAGCAGTTTCGTTGCAAGACAGTATAAAATTAAACGCACTTACGCCACGTTTAATATTTCTTGAGACATTTCTGAAGAACTTAAAATGAAGATTTTGACGATTAGTTATCAGATCATGTGCATATTGGCCGTTACAGTAAGTACCAAACAACGAATAAATTTCATTATGACTCCACGAAGTATTTTGTATCAATGAGTACATGATTTAAACTGTATTACACGTGTTTTGCATTTGAAATATATTTAAATTTCAACATTTTATGCAACAATATTCAAAAAGCAACACTTCAAGTGACACATGTATTAACACATTGGCGATACATTAGAAAATAAGAAATCTCATTTTTATACAAGTATGCTTCAGTTATATAAACGAGATTTCTTGTTCTCCGAATATATGTTCAAGATTCTAGCAACCATGAGCAAAATTTTATCCATAGCCAATGTATTCATATTATACTTTTCTCAAAGTGTGCAGATACCAAGTAAAAAAAATTATTTCTAAACTATTATCAATCAATTTTACATCCATCTTGTTTTATTTATAGATATATGTCCGCAGCTTGAAAATTAAAATGACATAGAGAAATAGTTCTGATCCTTAGATAAAAATAACCTTTTTTGATATTACACGCAAAACGACAAATGTTATGTATGTATTAGGTGGTAAACTTAGTTCCTGCGGTTTTTTTGTTTTAAAAACTCATTTATTTCGACATCAAAAGCAAAAAATACATTAATCGAAGTATTTTCCTTCGCTAGCTATACATTTTTCCCATCTTTCGGGCAACGCGTAGATTCCGCGACGATAGAACGATTGGTCTTTTGATGCAATCCATTCGTCGATCCATTTTTGCATATCCTCGTAATTTCTGAAGTGTGTATCCACCAAGCCGTGCTGCATCGACCGGAACAAATAATAGTCCGAAGGAGCTAAGTCTGGTGAATACGCTGAGTGCGGGAAAACTTCCCACTCAAGCTGCATCAGTGTTTCTTTGACGGCTTTGGCAACGTGTGATTGAGCGTTGTCGTGCAAAAGCATGACTTTACGTCGATTGCTGGCTACTGCTGGCCTTTTTTCCAACAATGCTTCATTCAGACAGTTTAATTGTGATTGATATCGATCCCCCGTGATACTTTCGTTCGGTCTCAATAGCTCATAATAAACGACGCCGTGCATATCCCACCAAATGCAAAGCATTGCTTTGTGGCCATGAATATTTCTCTTTGGTGTGGATGTCGATGGTTGGCCAGGGTCTACCCATGATTTTCTTCGTTTAGGATTATCGAAGTATATCCATTTTTCATCGCCAGTCACTATGCGCCACAAAAAACTCTTTTTTTCTGCCTGGCGAGCAGAGAAATAGAGATGTTTAAGCGATTCGCAATGGCATTTGCGGTTAGTTCGTGTGGTACCCATTTTCCCTCCTTTTGAATTTTTCCCATTGCATGTAGACGTTTGGAAACAGCCATCGGAGTAACATTTAATGCTGCAGACAATTCTTGGAGCGTTTGAGTAGAGTTTTCGTCCAATAATGCCTGCAAATCGGTGTCTTCAAACTTTTTCGGTTGGCCTGAGCGTTCTTTATCATTGACATCAAAATCACCAATCTTAAATCGCTGAAACCATACTTGGCATGTTCTTTCCGATGGAGCATAATTGCCATAAGCTTCGAAAAGCAATTTATGAGCTGCAGCTGCAGTTTTTTTCAAGTCAAAGTAATGAAGCAGCACATGTCGAAAAAACAACTTATCGCGTTCCATATTTAATCAAAAGAAAAAATAGCACTGCTCGCTTAAATGAATCTCTTCGCACTGAATTTTATTGACAAATGTCTAACCTCTAAAATGCAGCCAGTTTCAGATGTCAAAATAAATTACACCTACAACTAACGTCATCTAACTGTGAGCCGCAGGAACTAAGTTTACCACCTAATATAAAATAATAATGTAGTAGGAGAGAAACTTTTTCTAACCACATTTAATAATAAAATGTTTTTTGTTGGAAACAAATAATAATTATTGTGAAACTTGCTACATCTTGCAGATAAAACATTCGTTTCTAGCTGATAGATATCGCGATTGCACTTGATTATTAATTCAAATAATTTCTATATACTTGGATATGATCAATCCTTCCAGATGATGGCTTACAGTCTAGACCCTGTGCGACTTCGAAAGTTTAATGAAAATTTAATGAAATGTAGTGAAAAATTAGGTGCATCTACGAGTGAGTATTAAAATTCAGAACATCAAAAGAAACATGACACAAAAAAGAAAATAGGTTTCATTTAAAACAATAATGATAACTCACTTATAACAATAATTTCATTAATGAAATCATATAACATTAAGACGTTATAAGACGTCGCAAAAATATCTTTAGATATATAGAACATTTAGAAGAGACCTAAATTATAATTCGAGATGTTTCTTAATTTTCCTAGAATAAATCATTTTTCCGTATCGCATATAATCATTTGTGTTTGTTTGGAAGCTACGTTCAAGAATTTCGCGATTATGATAAAGAAAACAACATTATTACAATATCCAAACGAAATTCGAAAACTCGTAATTCAGCAATCACATTTATTATTCGTGCTTTACAGCCTCACTATCTGCCGAAGCACTTGTATGCGCATTGGACAGGGATGGCAAGGTATATTAATTTTTATATTTAATGTACACAATTGACAAAAGAGCCTTAAGTGTATTAATAAATTATACGTAACAAAAGGTAACTATGAAAAAAAACTATGAAAAAAGAGAAAATTATGAAAAAACTATTTTACATATAACACAATAATATATTGAAAGCAATTATTGCTTTTTATTAGTTATTATTAGTTTATTAGTTACTTATAAATTACATTTTAACGATTAACGGGAAATAGAAATTAATATTCTTCTATTTATGTTCTTCACATACGACATATATTAAATCGCGATATAATTTATTCCAGCTTCTTGACGATAATGGTGAATACATAAGAGATGCAGTCGTGCAATCTATGGAAGATGCTATCTCCGATCCGAGCACAGTGAAAAAGGCGCGAGAGACGCTTAACAAATGTTTCGACGATGGTAATGAATTTTGTTGCCTCTTGAAAAATAATATTTGAAATTACTAAATTCAATTTCGATTACAGCGGATCAAAGTGGAACCACCGGTCGGGAGCAGACAATAAAAATTGCCACATGCCATCTTCCGTTAGTGTCCAGCTTCGATAAGCTAAAGTAAAAAGGATTTGCAGAATTTCCTCCAGTATAACGCTCATATAATTTTCTTCGCATTTCTCTGCATAACTTTACTTCTGTATAACACATTACGTTTTGTGTTGAAATGTATGCAAATCTAAAATTGATAATAAAATTTGTTTAAGCGGTTCTTCTAAAGAAACATTCTGCAAGACTAAAATAACATTTTTATGTAAAGGGACAATAAACATATTATTAAATATATATATATATATATATATATATGATAACATTATTTACGACTCGTTTTAGGAAAGTTTTCTTAAAGTCTTAAAGTTTTAAAGATTCAAAAAACTGACTTTTTTTTGGTATTTTTCGAAAGTTTATAGGCTTAAGAATATGTATAGGCTTGAGGGTATACCACAATATCAGCTTAAGAATATACCACGCCATTAAGAAAATACCACAAATATTTTTGAGCGAAGAATACTCTTTAAAATTAACCGAAACCTTAAGTTTTTGGAATTATAACTTTTCGGAAAAATGGCATGCTTTCAATGTTTTGAAAAAATTGTATTTCAATAAATTATCGCGGTACTTAACTTTCGGGCCATTATGATTTTTCGGGAAATTGTGCCTCTTCTCACATTTCTTAACGTTTCCTTTCGCAATTATGCATATGCACTTTTAAAGCTATTCGCACAATGACAAAAGTTAGATCTGTACTTAAATATTAATAATAATAATATAATAAAAAAAGAGAAAGTTTCTTTCTAACCACATAATAATAAGATCTGTAGCTTATAGGGCTCCGTCAAGTCTTACCGTAAACTTATCCACACAATTTCTGCTACCAAACATGAAATAGTTGCAATTTTATGTCTTGGAAAAACTCAGCTGTATTAAATATATATTTAATTTATTTATACGAAGATAACGTTACGTTATTAATTCCAATAAACAAGAAAGTAACTAATTATTTCTTATCTTATCTATCACAGATAGCTAAGAATTATAAATAAATGGAGAAGGCGTTCATCGAAAACATGAAACTCACGTTGGGAGTTTATGTCGGTGGAAAAGGCGAACCACATTTTAAAGACAATTAAAGACTGCAAAATGGTCAATGAATAAATTTTACTTTGCGATTTGATTTTCAATTAAATATGGTACGTCATTGTATCAAGACGGTCGCGATACGATTTAGATTTTGATGGGTTTATATTATTCTTATATATAATAAAATCTTATCAAAATTCCAAAAAAGAAAAAAGTTTTGGAAAAATCACAATTCAAAAAACCAAATTCCGAGACAGTCCTATGAAATACGAATTTCCGGGTTTTATTAAATTGCATGAAATTGTTCCATATAATTATCCTTTCCAAAAACGACATAAAATTTTGATATTCAAAATTATTTAAATCATTATTATATCGCTTTTTTAGAATGCCTTCTCTCATATGGTCTCATATTTCTCCCATATTGTCACGTCGCGATTTATTTCACACGTCTCGTTTATATCTGACAAATCATGACGTGAATATCAATAGTTCATTAATTTGCGTGTTAAGGAAGATAAGAAATTAAAATATTAAGAAAGACAAAAAAATGAAAAATAAATTTTTTGTCTGATACAAAATTTTAGATTAATATCTATTTAATTATACGAAGTGAGATTTTTTCAAATAATAATTAGCTAAATAGCGTGCGCACGTGTCTATACTTGTTAATATAAAAATGGGAACTACAAAATAAAGTGCACCAAAAAATATAGCATTCTAGTAAGTAACACATGATAGATATGGCAGCAAAATTGCTATTCGAGAAAACTTTAGTCAATTGGTACCATATTATTCAAATACAGTTGACGGCTATGCATGCAACACGCCGTCTTATATAAACTTCATTATATATACCTAACTATAACACTTTGCTGTCCGCGACCCACCCGAAGACGCTTGACTAATGTGTTCAAACTTCTCGAAAGTATAATACGTAAGTAGCTGCTTATATGGATGATTTTCTTCTTATACAAATATTGATATCTAAAAAATAATTGAACGCAGCGTAATCAAACATCTTTTATTGTGAAGTTCATTCTTTTCCCTATTATTAAACCACCATAAAAGTTAACTTTTCTGTGAGAACTTTATTTTCTGAGACCATCAATATCATAGTCTATTTTGAGCTGGAAAAAAGTCAAACATAGATGTAATCGACTTTTTAAGCGCATAAATTATATCAAGAGGATTAATAAAACAAATAAAAAACATACTTCTCTTCTCTTCTCGTTTAAAAGTGCTTACAAACTTGAGCGGAAAAATTTAGTTTATTTAAATCGCATATGATGTCAAAAAATCGCATAACATAACCCATTTTATACACCTAGCATGATCGGTGGGAAAATAAGGTCAGAAGGCGCGGAGTTATCAGATTAATTTTAAAATTTAATACCGTAAGAGAAATGAGGGGAGTTATGAGGTTTTCTATGAATGGTAAAGTGACACGGGGATTAGGCTTTCGCGCGCTGATAAGTCACGGAGCCTTCAAGTCTGATCCATGAAAAGATTATTATTTTGCTTAAAATTTGGTGGTCAGTCTGTGTAAAAATATTTCCGCTATTCGGCAGCAGTGACTGCCGGATATAATTTAAACGAATTTAATAAATTCTAAAAGAGATAAGGAAAAGGTGAGAATTATTTTAACGAAACGAAATATAACATTGATACGGTCGGGACTACAAACTAACATTATAATTGATTTTGTAGCAGAAATCCCGACACTCTTTTTTTATCCCGGTGGTCACCTGTCGACCCGGTACCGGCCCCGGTACGATATCAACAAGCGACTAACGGGATGAAAGATGAGTATAGGGAAGCGAGAGTAAAAAAGAAGAGCGATAAAAAAAACAGGAGGAAAAGGGAATTCCAGGATACCTCGGAAAGTAATAATATATACCAGGTATATGCATAAGTTTTTTCCGGTTTAACTAAGAGATGGC
>NW_014560197.1:0-412 GCF_001313825.1 Dinoponera quadriceps
GCCGGAGGTAACGTCGTCAAAAGCAACACGCCGCGATGGGACTTAGTCTGCGACCGCCTCAGCGCCCGCCGGAGGTAACGTCTTCCCGCTTTTGCGATTCCGCTGCGGAACCGCATGCCGCAGAGCGGCGACATTCGACGTGGATATTTCGCTGGAAGATCCCCGTCCACCCAAGTGATCGGTTGTCCAGGTTTACATGGAACCCCTCGGCCGAAGGTAACGTCGTCGAAAGCAACACGCCGCGATCGGACTAAGTCTCTGAGTGCTTCAGAGCCCGCCGGAGATAACGTCGTCCGGGTTTTTGCGATTCCGTAGCGGAACCGCAGGCCGCAGCACGGCGAGACTCGACGGGGTTGTTTCTCCGGAGGTTCTCCGTCGACCCACGTGGTCGGTTGTCCAGGTCGTCTGGAAA
>NW_014560198.1:0-846 GCF_001313825.1 Dinoponera quadriceps
CATTTTGTCGGTTTAGAAACTCCTAATTATTCCTAAGTCTTAAAGAAGCTAGAATCTCGTTGGACTCTGTGTATTGAGCTAAAACGGGATTATGTTGAAGAATGAAGTTGAGTTTCGCTAACAGAATGTTTTCTTCATTTTCATTCTAAGGACTTATCAATCAACCTAGTATTTGCGTTAATCATAATTGCTCATCCAAGAGACATCCTCTGTTTCGTTCTGTTCGACATCGTGACGATTGTCAAATTTTCCAGCCGCGAAACACGCGCGCCTCCTCTACCGCCGAAAGCCGGACGCGCGCCCGATATTCGCGGCAATCGATTCCGCCTCATTTTTCGGCCTTACGGTAATGGTGCTCGCAGTTATCCCGATAACATTTTATAATAATCGGGATCGCCGACGGTATTGCGCGCGGTAGTAGCACGGTCGACCGATCGACGACGATTAATGGAACGGCGAGTCGGAGCGCCGCACATCCAGATATATAATTTCGAGCGGGAGTGCGGGAACGCGCGCGGCGCCAACGGGAGGAAACGCGCCGCTCCGCGGACGCGCGGAGGATGCGATTTATCACTCATCGGTGAAAACGGCCGTACGGCCGGCGGGATACCGTATAATTGCGCGTTATATTCCCCGGCCCCGGCTATCAGCAACGATGACCGCGCCGAGTCATCGATCGTATATACACGCACTCCTCATTTTCCGCACGATTTTAGATTACCACGCGGCGGCGGGTTTACGGCCCGTCAATAACTGCGGATCGGTGATATTGGAAATTCCCGGTGACGAACGTTATTGCGGACCCCATCATCCGTAACCCCGCCTATCTGGACCACACCTCCCCCC
>NW_014560199.1:0-21299 GCF_001313825.1 Dinoponera quadriceps
ACGATACAAGAATAGCATTAATATTTTTAATTGGTAAATATTGCCATGAACTGGATTTGTCTGTTTTACTTGCTTGCATTGGATATTTGTATTAGCATTATTATCTTTTTGTCGAAATTGATCTTGTTGTTGTAATGTTAAAGATGTCTGACTAATATTTTGATCCATGAGTTGTGAAACTTGACCTGCTTTATGTCCAAGCTGTTTGTCTAATAATTTTTCATATTGAGGTTGTATCTGTGGTTTTGAATTGAATGACATTTCTAAAATTTGAATGATATCTTGCCTATTAATATATTTAACAAGATCTATTAAGGTTTCACCTTTGTTGTTTTTAATGCTTATAATCGCCCCTTTAATTAAAAGTGGTTTAATAACTTTTAAATCACCATTCTTAATTTCCAATGTAAAGATATATTGCCAATGTAAAAATGTATTGCTTTAAAGTTAATACTCACCCTTTCTTTTAGGCGATTAATCTCTTCTAAATCACTCTCACTTACTGCAATAAGTAATTCTTTATTGCTAATACTCAGCCTTCTTTGTTCTTTTCCTACTTTCTACGTTAATTTTTTTTACATCTATATCTTAGGTTCCATACCAATTGAAAACTCAGACTGAAACTGATATGCATTAACAATGAGTCTAGAGATCGGCCGATACCGATTATAACTATAATCGATTATTTCTTTCCGATATATACAAATTTCTAATCGATTGTCTGGTAACTCAATTGACAAACAATATTTTTAAAGTGAAAACAATGGTCATATGAACTGAGGTAACGTCCTGATTGGTTCTTCCAATGAACCAACACAAGACCACGCAAGAAAAATAGCACTTAATCTATTACGAAAATCCAACAAAACAGCCAGCAGCATGATTAGCAGAAGAGTCATTTCAAGCAAGAGAGCCAGCAAAATAGCCAACATAGGAACATGCATACAAACTAGCAAGAAAAAACGCTCCGTGTGTCGCTGGCTTTAACAAAGTCTAGTGACATAGTAAAAATGTACCAATCAGAACAAAGCGTTTTTAATGTGTTACTGAATCTCACCAGATCCGACGTAAAAAGAAGTGCCGTATGTTATCGGCATAATTATGGCTTCTGTCCACAGAATGCGGCAATGTTTGTCACATGATAAGAAGCGACGCAGTAACCAATCAACATACCGTTTTTCCATGAGGATTGAAAGTTTATTGGCTGCCACATCGCTTCTTGCTGCGCGACAAGAATTTCCGCGTTCTGTGGGCAGAAGCCATTAGTTTCTTTGCTATTGAAGTTATAATTACTGCAGCCACTAGATTCATCCATTTGCTGTTTCTCGTGCAGTCAATGGGTGCATCCAGAAGCACATAATCACTTATTGAACGCAAGTGAGCTCTTTCACCTAATTGATGTATATTTATAAATCTAAGAGAATATGCCAATCAGATGAAAAAACTCACTTACGTTCAATTCAGCGATCGCGTGCTTCTGGATACATTCAGTGAGTACTTTCAGCGAAAATACTGCCATTTTCGAAAATACTGGTAATATTCTTATATTAACTATCAGTACTGAAAATTTATAGTTTATGTCATGTATATTAGAGATTTTCAATACTAACAGTAAATATCGCCACCATAGTCACCATGCAACTTCCATATGTTTGGGCCACTCAAGGAAGCCCTTGGTGGACAGCGCTTCATAACGAACGAGAAGGTGCAGCAGTTCGTGTGCAATTGGTTTGATACACGTCCGCGGACTTTTCATGATACCGGTGTAACGTTTTGCCAGATTCCGGAGACCCAGGGTAAACTCGGTGAAAAGCAGAGTGACCTAAAAGCGGAGTCATCACTCTGTTGACCGTCCACGTAAGTCACTGATTTTATTACTTTTAAATTTCCCTATATAGTTATCTATCGTGGACGTAACACTGGGATTAAAAAATTACCAGACCGTTGGAAGAAGTGTATAGATAAGATTGGGGACTATATAGAAAAATAAGAAAAATGTAAATTAAAATTGATTTTGAAAAATATATGGTTTTTTTGCAAAAGGCTCGTTTATATTTGATCCACCCTTGTAATACGAGGGACCGATAGGCAGTTCGAACTTGGCTAAAAAGATCACAATAATAGGCAGCATTAATGGTTCGACGTTTTTGAAGAAAGTCGACCAACAGAATGCCTTTGCAGTCCCAGAACACTGTGGCCAAGACCTTCCCTGCAGACAACCGCGTCTTTGCTTTCACCGGTGCACCTTCGCCAGTCTTCCGCCACTCCATATTGGCCTTCTTCGATTCAGGGGTGTAATGATGGACCCAAGTCTCATCGCACGTAACGATTTTTTTTCAAAAAAGCGTTATCTTCCCCCTCGTAACTCGTTAGGAGCCTCCGAGAAATTTCAAACCGCACGGCTTTCTGTTCTGCATTCAGCAACTTTGGAATCCAACTAACCGACACTTTTCGAAATCCCAACTCATTGCGAATGATTGATTGCACACTTCCATAGCTGATCTGAAGTTCCTGAGAGATTTCAAGAACAGTTATGTGCCAATCGCCTTCCATGAGTTCTCGAACAGCCTTAGTGTTTTGCGCTGTGATGCTGATGCGGGGACGGCGGCAATATTTTCAACACGCTCCCGTCCTTTCTTAAATACGTTACACTACTGCTTCACCCGAGCCCATGAAAGGGTTCTTTCTCCGAATTGTGGGAGTAAACGGCGCCGAATTTCAGCAGCATTTACATTTTCGTTGACGAGAAACTTAATAATAACACGTTGTACAACTGTGGGGTGTACCTCTTTCTCGCTCATCGTGATTACTACTGAGAGTAAGAAGCACGTGGCGCGTCAACGTTATTACTGCCTCCCACATGACCCCCCTCCACTGTCCAAAACGTTGCAGACCCCTCACGCCGCCGACGGGCGCACAACTTAAAAAGGCTCGTTTATGTTTGATCCACTCTCGTATGTATATATATATACACACACACATATGTTAAAATGTATTTTACTTTTCTATTGGTGAATGTGTGTGTGTATGTGTGTATATATAACATATATATATATGCTTTACATTAAAAAAAAAGATTCTACTTACCAAGGTTTCTGCAATTTTCCCGACTAACGGTACTCTGCCCAGGTAGGAAGGAAGAGCACTGCGTAGAAAAATAAATATATTAATAATATTGTCCCATATTAAAATTATAGTACGGAAACATTATTTTTAATATTTCCGTCAAATATTGTTAACGATGACGTTGTGTACAACATTTAGAACCACATATTTGAAAATGTTACATATTATGTAATTGTAATAATGTAATTATTTCTTGCTACAGTATGCACCTATAAGACGTATCGCGCCAGCTTCATACGATATCAAATCAATATCAAAATCTAATAAAATATTATTATTTAGTACGCATATGAAATGACCAGTGTAAGCTAGGGAATAAATCAGTTAATCTATTACTGAAAAAAAAGATTAGTTAAAATCTTACATTAAATTATATTACTAAAAAATAAAAACCTATACGGCGCGAAAATAAATATTAAAATAAATTTCGAAGTAATACAAATTAAATGCTATTTATTACATGTCTTACTTAAAATTGTACATAAATAATTATATTAATATTTAATACATGTTATAATCGTAAAAACAGTCAAATATTATTCAATTTTAATAAGTATCGTCTTTCAATGAATTATTTATGCCATTATTGTCATTACTGTCATTGCTGTCGTTTTCAATCATTTCCTATAAAAATATATATAATTTCGTTATAAGGCAATAATAAAATGCTGTGCATAAAATATTAGTACAATATATAATCATCACTGCACCACTTCAATAAATGTATTTGCCTCTTGTATAATTTCCTCATTCAAAATATTTTTTTCGTTCAATCTTTCAATTTCTTCTCTTGACTTTTCTAACTGTTCCTTGAGTATACTATTTTCAACTAAAACATCATCAGTCACTTTTTGTCGTTCCTTGAGTATACTATTGTCTTCCTTGAGTATACTAATTTCAACTCAAATATCGTCAATCATTTTCTGTCGCTTCTCAGCTAAGACTTTCCAGTAATATTTATTAGGAGCTGAAAGAAAAATATGACAAAATAAATATTTCAGTAATAATTTAAAATTTCTTTCCGTATGCACATAGTATATATAAGAAACATGAGCACGAGCGTGGTGTTAGACAACACACTGGTCTGTTATACTAGAGATTCCAGGTTTCGCTTCTCGATAGAACCAAAATATTTTTATACGCTCGTGTCTCCTTTCCAATGGGCTAGCAATCCATCGAAGAGTATCTTTGCCAAAAACCTCACGCAAATTGTCGTTCGGAATTGACGTTCAAACTGTAGGTCTCATATAGTTGTGTATAATCTACATGCGCACCACAACTATATGCGTGTAAAGGGCCGGACAAGGTCGAAAGACGTTACAAAACTGATATACATATAAGAAATATAAAAAAAGTCAACAAAAAAATGTATTGATTATACCTTCCGATGTTAAATCTACCGCTTATTCTTCGGAAGCTGTTTGTATCGCCTTGTCTTTACTGGTCTCCTCTTTGGATTTATCAGAAAGCTTTGATTTTGTTTTATCTGATGTGACACTAAAATATCATATTAATGTTTAGTGAATTTATTGCAATGTTTATGCATAGTAGTCTTTAAAGTAACTTACTTTTTAGTCCTTACTTTCTTAATTTGTTTGTTTATTGATCTAAGCATTTTTCCCGCAGCAACAAGGTATTCTTTGTCCATGACTGATGGCTGCAACAATTGCAAAGATTCTCTGACCTTAACCTGTTTTGATAAAAGAGAAAATGCTTAAATACAAAACGATGACAGTTGCCGGAAACTTTGTGTGCATAACACGAGGAACATCTGAAGGATCTGCACAGAGCCATCTATCATTTCGTCGGTTTATTTTTTGATCCTGATCAAAATTTTTTTCGTCAGAAAAAAACCAGAGCATATCCGAGATTTCAGGATGTTTTAACTTGTTTAGGAGTCATTGTGCCTGAATGAATCGCTGTTCTCGAGTTTGTGCAGACATGAACTGACCTCTACGCATCGCGTAAGACTTGTACCGGATGTCTTCGTGGATAATGCGACGAATTGTGCACTCAGAAACTTTGAGATCTTTCGATATTGCCCTTATGGACTTTGAAGGGTCTTCATCAATAATGCCCTGAACTTTCTGCACAAACTGTGATGTTCTAACTTTATCAGAACGTGCTTCATGTTTTTTACGCTTGGCAACACTTTCCACATTGCCATCAGATGCTTCTAACTCTCGACGAACTTTGTTAACAAAAGATCGGGCGATTTTCAAAAATCGGGAGATTTCAAGATCGCTGTGATTCGCGTGTATAGCGACGATAACAGCGTGTCTTTTCATTTCCTGAGTTAGCTTATTGTCTTCCATTTCTAATTTGAGCTAAAAAAAAAATAAAATCAATCGCTATGAAGTGCCAAGCACATATGTGAGTGTCCTCAAATACCTGACGCACCCTGTACTTAACCAACTTATATTACAAGATTGGTATTATTACCACTTCTTAATTTTATTCATCATATTAGTAATTAGAGTTTATCTCTATTCTATATTTTGCCAAACAGACAATTAAAATTTATCACAAAAAAATTGCTACAACACCGTAAGACGTACGTTTCTCATGTATGGCGAAATAAATATACTAACCTTAGAAACTATGTCGGTGTTTTTGAAGTCAGTATTTGTTCTCATCTTGCTCATGACTCTATCTAAAATTTGGAGGGAAAGATGTTCAATCGTCTCATTAAACACGTACCAGATCTGCGCAATATGCTGCAGAAAAACAAATACCTATGCCTTATAAATATTCACTGAATGATGGTTATTTTCAAGTTACTTCGCTGACTTTCCGTACACATATGTGACCCCTTCCTATTTCAGCTGCCATATGATCGGGCAAGCTCCGATAACTCATAATTGATTGGTCACATAGGTGACAACATACATTGGTTGATGATCACATAGGTGATTGGCTAATGTAATATAATATTTTCTAATTGGTGATCCAACGGAAAGGCTCTAGGCACCAACCGATGTGAATAGATGTGTGTTATCGCACCGTACACTAACGGGACCCTTTCACATGAGGTCTGTTCGTTTTTGCTGCACCGCTGAACTAGTGCAATAAGTTGAAGCGAGACGAGTATATGTTTTCTCATTTCAACTTATTGCGCTAGTTCAGCGGTGCAGCGAAAACGAACAGACCTATTGACCGCGTTCAGCAAAACATTTAATTTGCAATTGTTGGAAGTTTTCTGAGCTAAGATTGGATTAATCTTTTAGATCTATAAGAATAACCCAATGTCAACACAGGAAACTTCTAACAGTTGCAAACTAAACGTTCTGTTGAACGCAGGCAATCATTCAGAATAACGCGTATATCAAATACATATGTGTATTTGGTTACTGATCACAAGTCGCTTTGTATTTGATTGCGTTTGCGTCTGCGATTGTGGAAAATAGACGGACGGCTAAACAAGAATCGTCAAACGCAATCGTCAGCAGATTTTCTCTGGTCGAGAGACAATCGTAAACACAAACGCAGACGCAGTCGCCAATCACTAGTGTAATTCGGGCATTAGGTGTAAAAATATCAAAAGTGCAAGCAACACGAACAGGCCTCATGTCTATATACTCAAAAACCAAAATACACAATCTTGTAAAGTTTCAGCCAAATCAGTGAGGAAGTTCCTTTCTATTACAATCACCGTAATTAAAACTAGATAATTGAGAATAGGTCAAAATAGATGATTGCAAATGACATTTTTAATACAACAGATACAATGCGATGTCCAATCAAGCAGTGTGCCATCGTGCGGTGTTCAATCGAGCAATGTATCAATTTAAAGCCCGCATCAGACTACAGATTGGGATTGAGATTGAGTTAAAATTTAGCCAATCATAGCAAAATTTACTAAACTTAAATTTTGTAAACTTTGCTCTGATTGGTTAAATTGCAATCCAACCTCAATCCTAATTCGTAGCCTGATATGGGCATTACGATGTCTAATACAGCAGTGTACCATGGTGCGGTGTCTATTCGAGCAATGTGTCAATCTTATGCCCGTATCAGACCACGGATTGGAGATTGAGATTGGATTGAAATTTTACCAATCAGTGCAAAGTTAATTAAATTTCACTAAACTTGAATTCAATTAATTTCGTATTAATTGACCAAATTCGATCTTAATTTCAATCCCTATTCCATAGTCTAATACAGGTTTTACGGTGTCCCTGTGTCCAATTGTAACGTGATCAATCGGGATACGCCCAATCTGTACTATGAGGGTGCCTCCCCATGCGGCGTAACTTGCGTAAGCGTAACTTGCATCAGCCAATCAAATCCGCTGTGATAGTTGGTATTTGAGTAATTGAGGCCATTTGATTGGTTGACGCAAGTTACACTTACGCAAATTACGCCGCATGTGACGACACCGTAAGACTTTATCCTTCCTTCGAAGATTTCTGCGCAATTGGACTCCGGCTTTAATGTAGTGTTTTTGAACGCAACTTTATTCACTAGTGGATTTAGTTTAAATTCGATATTGGTAACTATGAATGTAGAGCTTTAGTTTTTCGCCGCATGAAGTCTCTAAAATCAATTTGGAGTTCACTAGTCACTCCTGTAGACCTTTAATTAATCCTCATGTCATTTTCTGTGAGAATGCTTCACTAATATAAACAAAATGGTTTAGAATCTTTTGAAGCACCTAAAAAATCGCAACTTTTATATTCCATTGGCTAGTTGAGCGCATATCGTCATGTGGAAGTGTCATAAATGCGGGAAACCCGTTTATTTCGGTGAGTATTTTGCATTTTGCACTGCAGGCGATGTGTCTACTTTGACAAATTTCACTATTAATTATTCTGAATAATGATTCAAATTTAATTTACTTTGTTACGAGACGTTCCATGTAATGTGAAAAATGTTTAATTATTATGCTGAATGGACAATCAAATAAAAAAATTGAATTTGTTGAAAAATTTAAGTTACTTGGTATTGTGTATTATTTCAGTTATTTATAACACATGCTCGCGTAAAATTATCGTATATTGTATATGAAATTTATATGTGATAATACTATTATAGTAATAAATATACTATTGTTAATTTTTCTTTGAAGAAAGATGGTTTAAACAAATATAATTTGAATAAACAAATATAATAATTTTTAGCTGAACGTAAACAATCATTAGGATATGATTGGCACCCGGAATGTTTGCGATGTGAAGAATGTGGAAAGCGACTGAATCCTGGACAACATGCAGAAGTATATATGTGTGATACAATTAAATTTAATTATATTAAACTTAGAAATAAAAATTGCATTAAAATTTAATTTTTATAGTATATAGCTCTGTATAATATTTTAATTGGATTATAACAATAATATATGATTATTAATCAGCACAAAGGTGTACCCTATTGTCATGTTCCTTGTTATGGAGCTCTTTTTGGACCTCAGCTATTTGGCCATGGCACAAGAGTGGAATCACATACCAGTTTTGGAAAAAAGGAAAGCCGACCATCATTACCAAGGTAATCACACATGGAAATCCTATATAACTAATTTAATAATAACAAGTTTCTCTTTTTTCTCAAAATTATTCTGTTACACATACTTTTACACATACTTTTAAAAATATATTAATATTCCATAACAAATCATCTAATATAAAAGTCTAAATGTTTTCTTTAGAAGAAATAAATGTTTTTTTTTAGATAAGTCAGTAAGACCTATTACCAGTTTACCAGTAAGACCTTAGATAGATCAGTAAAACGCCAATGCGTTTATTTGATGACTAATTTATTATTGGCCTATCTGAAAGCTTTATATTCTTGATTGTATATTACGAGAGTCTAAATTTCAACTCAAATTATTCTATGGATGCTGAGAGGAAACATTTGTTTATATTCCATTTAAAACATTTAAAATCTTGATATTGCAATAAATACTATCGAAGCCTCGGTGGTTGAATTGATAAAGATGTCCGCCGGGCAAGTGGAAAGTTTCCAGGTTCCACTCTTGGTGGAAGCATTATTTTCTGTAACGATCTGTAATATTCTAAGAATCAAACAAAGCATACGTGAATAATTAAATCGGTTGGAGAAAAGGGGAGTAGTAATAAAATATTAATAGAATACAAGGTTTGACATGGAAGGAGGATTCTCCGTGTATTTAAAGCCTGACAAAACTAATTGAAATATGCGTTGACACCGTCAAACATATTTATCCTCCTATAATAACTAATAATTAGCCGCCGAATAATTGCGCTGATTCTTACTGACCTATTTAAAAGCTTTATATTCTTGATTGTATATCACGAGAGCTTAAATTTCGACTCGAATAAATAAACGTTTGACTTTTAGATCACACTTGGAGTCAAAATTAAAAGTTTTTAATCAGTATTACGAAGGTAAAAGTGGGGGAATTAGAAGCCGTGAGGTAAAAAATATATTTAATATACATTTCCGTCAAATGTTTATTGCTGTAAAACTCGGACTGATACTTATATAAATAATGATTTAAAACAGGTCAATGGAAGATTGATATTAGAAGGTGCATTAAGAATTTATTGGGGTGTTCGTGGAGTGATTCATCTAAAGGAAGATGATGATCAACGTACAGTGGTTACGGCGCGAAACAGGAATTCATGTAGGCATAGTGTTTCCGAGGTACATATTTATTTTATAACTTGGTATATGAGAAACAAAAGATACGATAGAAAGTACGTTCTTTATTTTTAATTGCAATAGGATATTGAAGACGAGGATAAGATAGACGAATTGTCTAAAAATCCATCAGACAACAATGTAGAGAATAATACAAAGTCTGTTCCGATATCTCCCGATCATTTGAAAAGTCTCACTCTGCCTATGAAATTGGATGTTAAGACTATGGAATGGGACGAACTGGACGAGTTACTACAGGTTGTATGATTAGCGCCTACTTTTGTTTCGTGATATTAATTCGATATAATTTTCAGGTCGAACGTAAAATCGAGGACGGAAACAAGCTGTATCAAACAATGCCTGAGAATCTCCCGTCAATAAGTTCGCAGTCCAGCGTGGATACACCGCCGCTTTCGTCTCAGTCGAGCCTCGATCAGTCTGACTCTTGCGAAAATTCAAACACAAGCAGTCCGAATCATCAAACAATCAGCCGGGATAACGACAGCAGTATGAATAGCACGCCGACGCATAGCATAGGTAGTTCTTCCAGCACAGACACACCTGTCAATTTAGGGACTTCTAATCGAAATGGTACGCTTCGAAGAGTAGAATATTTTGACAACTTGGAGAAGGGCAATGCCGTTGGCGGCGGTAGATCTATCGACATTGACGATAGTTGGATCGAGAAAGGTTTGAACCGATCTCTGTCAGGTCCCGACTGTCTTCAGAGACACAGAACTGACAGCGATACGGATTCGGTAAACTCCTTGCAGTTTAGAGAGGATGACAATATGACTATGTCCACGGACAGCGGATTAGAGGTATCGCGCCGTTCTTTTTCCTTATTTTCCACGAAGTAGATGCTGCAATATCCCATTTTCAGCTGGACGGTGTCGTTTTGCGCCGCAAGCAAGGTTCTACCGCAATCAGACGACGTCCAGGCGGTAAACGTCAGTCCCGCAGTCGACTACGACGTCGTTGTTCGATAAACGGTCATTTTTATAATCGAGAGACCAGTTTCTTCACACCGCCCCATGGCTCACAAATGTCCGTCTGGGTGACGAGTCTGGTGAATACTCAAGAAGTCATTAATTTAATGTTGGACAAGTACAAGGTCGACGCCAAGTCTGATAATTTTGCATTGTTCGTGGTGCGCGACAACGGTGGTAAGAGTTGCGACTTTCGTACAAGAGTCAGTTTCACGCGCAATTATACGTTTCTCCGTCATATGTGGTTCATGCTATTCTTTTCAGAACAAAGGAGGTTAAGAGACGATGAGTATCCTCTGGAGGTCAGAGTGATCTTGGGTCCGCACGAGAATGTTGCACGGCTATTCCTGGTTGATAAGTTGTCCACGCCTGAAATTAGTTCCGACGTCGCACAATTTCTCAATTTGTCTCTAGCGGAATGCCACGGCATACTGCAACGCTACCATTATGAGGAGGAACGTCAGATTGTTATTTTGAGAGAGAAGTGAGTAAAAACAACAATGCGGGCGTAAAAATCGTCGTGATATATCTTATAATTCCGACGTTTTAGATACAAAGAAATGCGAAGGAGAATAAAACAAAGAATGGAAGAGTTGAAAGTCCGTTTGTAAATGGAATCTCGAGTAAACATACGGATGTCTACGCAATTATTTTTATATATCGACGGAACGCTCGAAAACGTTCATTGTAAAATATTCACGTGACAAAAATCTACAACACGTACCAGCATACGGGTATGTATCGCATCAGCGGGACGTTATACGATATGAGGGATTTTTGAAAGTGACCAAGTACACTAAATATCATGACCGTACACGCTTGATTTTAGTTTAATTTGTAGCTTGACGCTTCATTATTATATTCATTTATCTGTATTCATTTGGAACCTATTGCATTTATCTATAGCCGTTATACGGAAATGTTATTAAATAGTGTACTTTAATCGGACGAGGAAATTGAATCTCTAGTGATTCTATGAATTTACTTCCGTTTATCAAGTCGAAGATATAATATGTGATGCATATGATAAGAAATGTGTTATTCTCGTAGTATCCACTATGGCTTTCCGAATGATTAAAATTTACGAGAAGTAAGAATATATATCTTCAATTCGTTTCGTAACACAGATGAAACGATTGAAGACTCGAATAATGTTAGTATGAAGTAGTTATCGCTCGTAAAATTATATAACGATAGAGAATTATTCAATATCTCGAATATTGTTCATAATCGCTCGTACTCACGACGAATAGAACGGTGTGTTTTATTGCAATTTTTCAGCATTCCGACATTTCGACGAAGTGATAAAAAAAATAGCAATGAGAAGGTATTTTTCTATCAGTTTTTTAGAAGGGATCCTTCTATCGAACGAGAAGTCATTTTTACCGAATATAGAGATCGACGATAATAATAATTGTTACGAATATAAAGTTTTCTATCTCTTTTGCATGTTAACGTGGCCCAAATAAGTAGACACACACATAGCCGTGCACAATTGTTGTCAGATATTCTGATACTGCAATCCGACACTATTGTTGCGCGAAACAAATTGCAGAGTAAAACAAAATGCCGCCGATGCAATAGCAATTAATCGCCGGAACATTGTAACGTGTCGCGTCCATGGAATCGCCGTTTCGAGCTAGTCATGTTTCACGCTTAGTCACTGATATCGATTGTCCATCGCATTTTCAACTAGAGGCCAAAAACGACATACACTGAGCCACGTTTACGTACATTACAAAACATACGTATATGTATACGTTTTCAATCTGCCAGTTTAGAACAATAAATAAGGGGCACGTCATGACGTAATAAAGATATATTGATAACGCAGATATTTGTGTGCATATATATATATATATATATATGTATATATATACATTTATATGTATATATGTGTATGTATATATATTTATACAGAGTGTATCAGTATATACGTTCACAGAGTATATTGTACAATTTTCTCTATCAAAAAACGCAATTTTTTCTTTTAGCAAAATTTCATTCAATGATTTTTAGAACAAATTTAAAGTTTACGCGCGAGTATTCTAAGTTGCATATGAAGCAGAAACAATGTGTATGTTGGAATCACTGACATCACGAGTCGTCATTCGCGTGAATGTGTAATATATTTTTCTTGTATTTCGCCAAAGATTTTACAAAGATTATATAACTATTCAATATAATATGAAGACATGGTTCATGTTGCAGAATATAGTGAATTGTGGAATAGCATACACTTATAATATATAAAGACTTTCAAGATACACAATCAAATGAGAAATAAAACGTAGGTAAGAGCCACACTAGTGTCGGAACAATATCAAATTTAATGACAAGAAGTGTATTTACATATAAAAATGGATTTACATATAGAAATGGTTTTGATTCTAATCATTAAAACGTTTCTCAATGTAAAATTATAATTTTTTAAATTCAAATTGTCATAACGCTTGTTATAAAGCATATACAAACTATTATAAATATGTTATAAAATATGTTATAAATGTTTATTATGTCAAAAGGTGAAATGAACATCTAGTTTCTATAGTAAAATGTTTGTTACTAGATAGACGTAATTACTTGAATCATTTTTTATTGAGCATCTAGCCTTTTACACTTATACAAATTTGACATCAGCATGAACTTGGCATTCTCTTTTTGCGTTTTACAAAAAGCCTTATGACAGTATGCAACTTAATTTTTATAAATTATTATTTTGCGTTGTAGAAGGTTCAAACGATTCAGGCCAAAACATTCGTTTTTACATATAAACACACTTTTTCTCGTTAAATTTGATATCACGCCAACATCAGCGTATGGTTTCTACTTATCTTTTATTTTTCATTTGATGGCGCATATACCCAGATAGCACAAAACCGGGATATAAGACGTCTTTAAGATATTTTTAAGATGTCTTAATCCTTTGCGGTTCGGAGATTTCGATGAGAGTACCAGCAGGTCCGAGCAAATTTAGCATTTCGCAGTTACTTTTCCGCTAGCCTCGTTCGCCGTGCCGCTCGCCAGGCGATCATGAATGACATCCATGCCGCCAGACTGACGGCACGGACTTCTACGACGATTTGCGAATGCCGCCACTGTGGCGGCATGGACCGCAAAGGGTTAAAGTCGTCTTTAAGGCTTCTTATAGACGTTTTAGGTTTTGTGTTATATGGATATTGTATTAATTCTATGTTATCCACATACTATAGATGGACTGGTGAAGTAATTCAATAGATGATTTCTAGCTCCTTTCTCTTCGATTATCCTCGGAATTTCTTAAATTTCTTCTACAATAATCATCTGGAAGTTTTGTCTATGTGTAATATATTTACCTGTTACCCTTATCCGCAATCACGCTTTCGGATATCAAATATTTTGTTCAAAACAATGATAACATTCAAATATTATACACATATGATGGCACGATAAATTTTTTTTGCAAAATGCAAAAATATAGCTTATATGCCCAATAGGATGATTCGTGATTCTGATAATTGCAAAGCGCGTGCCGCCATAGATTCACACGCAACCTAGAACACTGATTCGTGAATTTTAAATTATTCCCATTTAAAAGCTCATTTTGTTCGGACTTTGTCACGAAGAAAAATTGCGTTTTTTATATAGAAAATCGCACAGTATACGTGAATGTAAATTTTAGTATACTCTCTGTATGCGTATGCGTGTAGGCTTGAGCACATGTGCGCGTGCGTGCATGCAGGCGTACATGCAAACAAGCGAAAATGAAAAAGACAAAAAAAGAGAGAAGAAAAAATGTGTACTAAAGAATATAATAACCGCTACATCATAGGCAGCTTTTTTACTGTAACAGTAAGAAAAATGTAATCCGTAATCATGTATTAATTAACAAAACAAATCACGTTTATTGCGACATTAGAATAAGTTTTTCGATTCGCGCCGATTAACCTTTTTCTACTGCTGATATACATGGATAGATAAATAAATAGATAGATAGATAGATAGATAGATAGATAGATAGGTAGACAGATATATACAGGGGCGTACATATTTTTTCGTGCGCCGATTATAACAGACGAAAATACTCCGTAACCATGACATTATTGAACACGTTTTAGCTGAAGGAATAACAAAATACAAAATCGAGAGTAAATGTCCAAGTACTAAGCATATTGTAAAAAAAACTGATCGGATCGAGAAGAAATCATGTAGTATCGTTGAAACAAAATAATAAAGTGAAAATATAGTTGCTTCTTTTACACCTCCTTCTTTTATTCCTTCGATTTAAAGCGACCAATTGTCAAGGAATTTCCAATAAAGGTGGGTCACGAGATGGTAACCATCGATTTCAATATTGTTTATGTGAACAAGTCTTGGTATAGACCTTTATTAATCCGTCAGTTCCCAAATGAATTGAAACCACAAATTTCTCTTTCCTCTTAGGAAATCTCATGTTTTGGAACCTAAAGAAACCAAATTTATAGGTTTTGAGTTTTTCAGAATTTTCAGAATTTTTCATATTTTTCGCTTATGTATCGCTTTTATTCAGTGTTGACAACTTGTTTTAGAGTCACTAGTATCTAAACTGAACACTTAGAGCTATGTTATAGGTTAGCAGTGTTATTTCGATGGTTTATAAGTCAAAAATATTGTGCCACCTGGAGGGTGCATTGGGAACTGACGGATTAAATAAAGAGAAAAGGCTCAATCCTCAAGCATTTCCAAGAAAATCGAAGTTAAAAAATCTCTGGTACGTGTGGGTAAGTTTAGTGGAATGCTTCACCAAAGATCAGAGGCAATGTGCTTGACTCGTACATGTAAAATTAGAAATGTTAGAAGAAAACGTGTGACATTATTTTAAATTGTTTCAAAAAAGTCAAGTTATTCATATTTTTACATTCCAAAATGTAAAGGTCTTTTAAATAACTTTATTTTTAATAGATTTTGAGAAAATGCTTGAAAATTATGCTTTTCCCTTTTGCTGAATAAAGATTCATATCAAGGCTTATTTACACAAATAATCAGTGTTTGAAAATCTCTAGATAAAATGATCTAAATAATTATTGAGATGAATAAGTAGATCAGCTTTATCTTTATCCAGATAAAAAAAATACAAAATATATTCATCTCCATCTTACATGAAAAACATGTTATCTCATCTAAAATTGATCTGTGAAATGATGTTATGATCCATGTTTTGAACTCACTTTTCGATAAAACGAATGAAATAATATGGACTTATGGACGTTAAGCCCGTATCAGACTAGGGATTGGAGGTTAGATTTCAACGAATCGACAAATTTCGGTTCTGTCTCCTTTGGTCTATTCTTTTTAGCCGCGTTGCTAAACTGGTGCAACTAAAACAGACTATTTGTTTCAATTAATTAATTCACTTTAAACTCGTGTCAAACTGTCGATTGTAAGTAAGCAGTTAATAATTATTGGTCTTTTTCGTTAGATCCTTAAATTTAAAGCGATTATGTAGACGAATTATTTAACCATTGTGCAATTTTATGATCCACGTAATTTTCATCATAAATTTTTATAAAGTCTCTCATGTAAACAATATCATCTAAGACGATAATTAAAATATGATCTAAATAAGTAATGCAACTTATCTTTCATCTAGATATATCAAAAGCGAAATCATCATCTCATCTAAGATCAATTTTTTGGATTTTCATTTCATCTTCATCTAAATGAATCTGAAATCATCTAAGACAAATACTGCAAACAATATTATAGGAATCAGTGAGTATCGCCTTGTGATCTCCCTTTGTAAGGCCCAATCTATTCGAAACGCTTGAACGTTTAACAATCGTCTACGGGTGGACGATAATACGATAAATCTTCCCTATTAAACTAGGATCTTTTATTGGAAATATTGATAAGGAAGAATACAATAAGACATCATAAGATATAGGTGAGATTGGACAGAATGTATTTATTTATCTTTAAAGTGTACGTAGAGTAAAGTAGATCAATGCAATGTTATGAGTAGTATCGAATAGTAATTGTCATACGAATTGCTAGGAACGAGTACGCATACCCACAACACCGAGGAGCTTCAGCCGCTCATTTTTTTTTCTTTTTTTTTTGCATGACACTGATATTACATTAAACGTTACGAGATATAGCAATAACGATTATCACCGCCAAACGTTCGCCATTGTTCATCATTGACGCGTTATCATATGACCTTACGCACAACTTTATTACAATCCTTACGACTTACAATCTTTTGGCATCGTGGACACCAGATTCAACAACAACGTGCATACACACGCAGACGCTCGCAGACCCGCGGATTTAAAGTATATCACAAAAACACGACGGCGCTAATTATGCAACTAACGTAGTCCCGTTGAAATTTGTAAAATTCGCTCGCACGCTCCCATCGAATCGTTCGCCGAGTCGTTGTTCTACTTTTATATGATTACTGGATATAAATCGAGCTTTCATAACGTATCCAGCGGTGGGTCGAGAGATCCCGGTTGACCGTTTGTCTTGCAATCGTCGTCATCACCTTGGACATTTTGAGCTTCCTTGTCGAATATGTCAAGTTTTCAAAAATAATCGAGGACACTCGGGAAATGCGTCGATCTTGCGTGGTTTTGTTTGAGACGCGTTATATATCGATAAAACCGTATTTGCGAATACGCGACGATCGCACGTTCGATGTCGTAGAAAACTGTTATGTGTGTGTATATATATACCATATATATATATATATATGGTCGGAATAAGATTTATGTATTATTAAGAGCGTGAGGCAAATAGTGCGATTGCGCAATTAATGAATCGGCGAATTATGAAACTCGCGTGTGGAGGCTCGTGATTTTTAAGGCTTTAAGTAATCTTAAACAACCCAATACAGTTTTTGTACCATCTCTGGAAATTACAGAATCGTCGTTACGCGCATGAATAGCTCTGAGTGAAGACAAGTGTTACGGGAAGCAGAAAGAAATGTATATATAAACACAGAATTGTAACATATTTTTACTGTTGGTTACATTTGTGCGGTTTTAATGCGAATGTAATTTTTTTAATCAACCAGATTTCATACGTCGCGTTGATGCGTGCGAGCAATAATCGCCGCAACAGTTTCTGTAATCTATCAAGTTCCATATGATTCCAGGCAGAAATGAATAAAAGTACGGATCATTTGTGCATTCCGGACAGTATGTCAACGGCAAACGTTACCGGTATGTTAATAATGGTGTTTCCTCTGCACTTTTCAAAAGACTCGGCGAATGTTCGCTTCGATTTGTCAACGATAATTAAAAACGAGACAACCTGCGGACAATATTCACCGACGGCAGAATAAATAAGAATATATATATTTCGTATTATCCTATAACACTCTACGATCGCTATTTTCCCGATTTAAATAAAATCGCTTCGCGGCTCTATGCTTCCTGGTACACTTTCAAAATAACTTGAACATTTTCCATTTTCGAGACAATTCGGGACACAAACGACAGTCCAGTGGGAAAACTCGTTTCCGAAAACTAAATTCTCTCATTGGAAACCACCGGTTGTGTTACAAATTGCATCGAGAAAGAAGTGTTCAGATCGTTTTGAAACTTAGTGTACGTATACAAAAATCACCTGTCATGTGGAGGTCACATACCTTAATTAATGCACGATATACGAAGAGAATAATTGCATCCTTTGACGCTTAATAAAAAAAATTTTTTTTAATTACCAAACAGGAAACTCCCTCACAAAGGAAAAAAAAAGCGTATCCCGAAGCGATCTGAAACATTTCATATTCCTTATTGTATTCGAACAGCGAGGACAGCTCTTTTGGCACGCTTGAAAAATAGCATATAGAATTTTCGAGTGATCGAACAATACGAATAGCTCAGAATCTCAAGATCAAAGTTAACCTTAAGTTAGCGCGAATCTCTCAGACTTGAAGATATTCGAACAGTCCAAACTGTTCGAATTGCAAAGTTTAAGCGACATACCGCGAGGAGAAAAGAGATACAATCCGACACATTTCCGCCTCGTCCGAACAATTCGATCGTAAAATCCGAAGCCATCCGAGCCGCACTCATGAAGCCACAAAAGAAGCTGCGAAGCTATTGATCGAAGCAGCTCTCCGTAGCTGCGGCATCGGAGTCGAAAGAATCGGGAAACGCGCGTTTATCTTCTTCCGAGGCGAGACTCACGCCATGTCCATTTTAGGACAAGGAAATAAAGGAGAACTCGCCAAATCACGTATTGGATTGTGCCTCTCTATTTTCTCTCACTCGCGCGCGCGCGCGCGCTCGTGTCGATATCTGGTATGCCAATCTGTCGTCCATTCTCGAGACGACGCCGCTGTCGCGAGTTCAGTTATCACAATTTGAGGCGTATATGAGCCTTACAAAAAATACAATACTTGTACGCCCGCGACTTTTGGCGCATCACAGACCGGCGCACCGCAAACGCGCAGCGCGGCGTCGCGCTTAATCTGCACGCCGTCACCACATCACATACGCTTCGTCCCGCGACGAATGCGCTACCGTGCGATTTCCATCTGTTCCGTGGTAACTGGAGAATGCTCCGGAGAAAACTCGGCTAGGTAGAAGAGTACAAGGGGGAAACAAACTGTGCGGGACGAGCGTGAAACTGGGACGACGGAAGTTCGATTCGGCGGTCTCGCGAAATACCCGCTATAAACTACTAAAATTCAAGTCGCGAAGTTTCCTCGAGTGCCAAGTTGAAGAATTTCAGTCGGCGGCGATATGAAGCGATGACGTTAGTCTGTAGTCGCGGAGCAGGCATCGCGTAAATAATGAATATTAATTCGCAATCGCGTCTCACGTATCACTATTACGTCCGTGTAAGAATGGAGCTTCCGATACTTGTGGGGAAAGACTCGCCAAAAACTCGTCGAGTACGCGATCGGTGTAAACGTGTTCGAAAGGGAAGCAAATGGAAATGGAAAGTCAAGAGATTTTATCCTGGTCGAGTACATTATTCGCCTTTAGTATTCGATGTTTGCTTTTTTCACCTTCCACTCGTACGCACTTCTTCGCTTTCATTCCCTCTTGTAATCTATCAATATCTTTCACTCTTTATCGTTTTCCCTTCCCTTCCTCCTCTTCTGTCTTTCTCTTTTCATGCATCTTGCTTTTCATCTCCCTTCCTCTTCTGCCTCTCTCTCTCCGCACCTATTCACTCACTCACTCGCTCACTCACTCGCTCATTCATTCATATATCCACTTGTTCACTCACGCGTTTATTCATTCATTTATTTACTTATCCGCTCACTCACTCACCCGTTCATTCCGTTGTTCATTCTCATTTATCCTTGCGCTCTTACGTTCTCTCAACAATAACAATTGAATATGAATTAGAAAAATAACATTATATCGTAGACAACAATTGGTTACAGTGTATATTAATATACCAGTAATAGTGCTTATCTCACACAATACTTTATGTCCCCCGTTCTTTAAAGCGTACCAATGACGTGGGGCGCCGCGCTAAATGGCTCGTAAAACACCTACAATTAATTCGTCGTCTCATAATCGTTTGTCAACTTGGTCGATCGATCGTCGATCACGGATCGGATTCAGGTGTGATTCGCAGTTTTGTACCAACGGCCGTTTACATATACGTAATATATTGTATATCGAACGCACTTCTCGAGAACGTGTCGCGCGACACATGCTCGCGATTGCAAGCGATCTTAATGGCTGCATAGGGACGATACCAAGGTATCGGTTCGACGTCCATTTTCTACCGTCGGTATGGTAATGTGTGCTCGAGACCGTTGAAATGAGACTTACAAATGAAGAGTCGAAAACTTGGAAGAAAAGACCGCGTCATTTCATCGATGTATCCTATTTCTTTCACGTTCATTATTATCTCATGCATCCGAGCACAAAGATAATCCGTCCGAAAAACGGATTTCTCACAAAGACCATTCGAATTTGCCGGTGCTTCGAAAACTGTCGGCGTCAACTCTCTTCAAATATTGCGGATATCTCGAGGGAAGAGTTAATTTCTTTGTAAGGTTAAAGCAATTCTCTCGCTGGAATGATCTGACACAGCACAAACAACATTCCCCGAAAATAATTCGTCCCCCTTTTGCTTTAATTTCGTTATCGTTATTATAGACTCGCCCGTTTAAATCGCGATGTGATTGTAAATCTCATTACAACGGCAGCGCGCGCGCGCCAAAGACTCGCGAGACATTGTTTTCGCACGTTACTCCAAGTTCTCTTAATTAATTAGTTAGTTAGCCGAAGAGAGCCGGAGGGTCGGACGCGTTCTTCGCTTTTGCACGACAGCGCCCAGCGTCAGTGGAAAATTCGTGGACAGATTTCGAGACGGCATACGATATTACTCTTGACTCCATATCTCGTACTCTTCTATCTCTCTCATTCTCTCTCTCTCTCTCTCTCTCTCTCTCTCCGTCTCTCTTTCTCTCTTTTTATATCGATCGTGTAAACGCGTCATTCCGCCATCTGCCATTTACGAGTGTATTCGTTTATAAGCTAACACGTACTAACTACAGTAAATCCTAATTACGGCTTGTACGACAGACATGTATGTATATTATATATATATATATATATATATATATAT